>NW_009722254.1:46191-54588 GCF_000703405.1 Apaloderma vittatum | reverse complement strand
GAATGTGGACTTAATCTTCTGATCTGATAACACTCGCTCATAGGCAAAACAAACCTCATCCTGCTGCTGGGGAGAATTATTTGGTTTCTTGGAAACCCCTGGCTCTCACTGCTGCAATTTTCCCTGCAACGCCCACCCCAGCTATGCTAATAGCAGCAGGGACCTGTGACACGCATGATTAGAAGGAGCATTTTGTTGCGTGCAAGTCTGCCAACTGCTTTCTCAGCCTGAGCTCAAAACATTGCATGCCAAGCTGGGGCTGCTGCTGCTAGCTGAATATGTAAAAGTTGAGCTTCGAGCCACTATAGGCTTCATAATTGCTTATTGCATTAACTCAGATGCTACCGTGGAGCATGCTGTGTGTTACTCTGATTTCATTAAAATAAAAAGATGAAATGCCAAATTAAAGAAAAATGAAGAGGATTATCATGACTGCAGGTTAAATATAAACAGCAGGATTCAGAGAGCTCGTGGAGAACAGAACTCTTCTTTCAATAAAATCTCTCCATTTATAAAACATTCAAAAAGAAAAGGGGAAAAAGGGAAAATATCTATATGCCATATCAGAGAAAATTACCTTTAAATGGTCTGTTTCTCAGGAGTTTCTATGAGGCATTAGTAGCTCACCAAGCAACAGAGGCCTTGTTTTTATGCTAATAGTAACTGAAATAAAGACAGAGGGAGGGAAAGTGTAAAATGCTCTGCCACATTATCTGGGTTGGTTTGGAATAAGTATCTATTCTTCATTGAAAGTTTTCTGCAGGCTAGTGGCAACTCTTTAAAGTAAATATTTATTTTTCTTTGTTGTTTTATGATAATCATTGCCAAGTGTAGGAGTGCTATGAAAGGTGAAAGATTTGTTTTAATCCATTTTCCTCCCTTGTTTTTTGTTGCTTCCTTCCCCCTGCAGGAACATAAATAATGATAATAATAAACACAGGGAAAACCCTCAGGTAACTTATAAATGAAATGCAGGAGATGTATTTTTATAAATGGGTTTGAGAATGTCACACTGGTAAAATTAGAAAGAAATGTGTGAGTCCTGAGCTCCCCTGAGCTGGAGGGGAAGGCTTAGGAGATTTGATTTCTGAGTACTGCTCAAAGTGAGAACTGCAATGAACGGTTTTCATTAAAAAAAAAACTTTCTTGAAGCCAAAAAAAATCTTTTCGAAGCCTGATTACAAGGCCCTAACTTTGACCTCTGATTTGGTTTTGATACTCTTAAAAAAAGAATACATAAAATGTGTTTCAGCTTGCAGCCTCTGGCATGGCAGTGGCAGGGTGCAATCTGCATGCAAATGTCTGGTGAAATTGCTTGGAGGGAGCCATCCCACCTGCTGCACACCAGAAGGAGAGAGAGAGAGGGAAAGGGGATAAAATGATTCCAGAAGACACTGAGGATGTACTCAATGTTTAAACTTGTGCGCAATGAAGCACTTTCGCCAAAGGTAGCTGAAATGGAAGTTCATTTTAGACTAGAGGGTAGGATGAGATGTTAGCTTTTTGCCTCCTGACTCCATATCTAGGATGTTTTATCACAGAATTTTTTATTTGTTTATTTATTTTTTTAAATGTAAAGGAGTATCACAGTTTCTGCTGGTCTGGATTTTGCAATCTGTTGTAACAACCTGTATACACTTGATGATGCATGGCTCTAAGCATGGGTAAATAGAGAGCTGCCTTGTGCGGCAGGCTGCTCTGGGTAGCCAAAGAGCCAGGGTTACACGTTGGAGAAGAGTGAAATAACCCAGAGTAATGATAATATGTGCTTGTGCTTGAGGGGAAAAAAATAATGGATTTTGTTAGACCCTATGCTCAAAATGTGGGGGACAGCTGTCCTTGGAAAAGTGTAATGTTAGGAGACTAAGGTATTCAAGTGAAATCTGTCTTCATTTATTTTTTTAACCACTATATTGCCCAAAAATTCACTTTGGTATCTTTGACTACAACCTAATGAAGTATTTCTATAGGTTCTCTGAGATTTGTCATCAGATCATGGCCAGGAGTGGTTACAGCTGCAAATTAAATCATCTGCTTCTGTATCCTAATGGAAATGTTCGGAAGCCTGTGTAGCAGCTGAGCTCGTCATTTATCTGCAAAGTTCACTTGCAGTCAGTGTGCTTATAAATCTTCCCCTCCTGGACAGCTTTACAATGTTTCTAAAATATTCAAAATGTTTTCTATCCAGTGTGCTTCTTTGCTGTATTATTTAGGTACCAGATTCACACCAGTAGACCTGTCTCAGGTGACTGCATTTTGCTTTCTGTGCCTGGTGTAAAACATTCAAGGAGTTCACTAGGAGAAAATGCTAGATAATTTTCTGAAGCGAGCTATTTCTGAGTCTGACAATATTTGCTCTGGATACGAACTGAGTATTTGGAATATAGAATTGACTTGGATAGGTAAACAGGATTCTTAACGCTTTTCTGAACCATGTGAATTTTTAAGACTCATCTGTTAACTGGAATAAGGTCCCTTCTGAAAATATCAGACCAGCCCCTGGATTTGAGAAGCACAGGAGAATACAACAGTATCACACAGGGCTACCAGCCGTTCCTAGTAAGCAGCTCAGCTCTCTCCTCCCCACTTGTGTAAGGAGAGCTGTAAATGAGCAGGTTTTGTTTGAAAAGGGGTGAGAAATCTGCAGAGAAAGGAAGGCTCTTTTCTGAAGCATGCTGTGAATGGGAAGGACACTTGTGTAAGTCTTTGGAAAGGAATGGGCTGGGCTGAATAACCCAGAGTCAACAGCTCTGCTGCTCGCTTTACAGTTCTCATACCTAGCTCTGAAGATGTAAATTCTTTTTGTCTCTTGTCAGCAGCTTTTGTTTGAACCTAGATGAAATATTGTAAAGTTTTCAAAACAAGTTTTGTATTTTATCTTGATAAAAGACATTTTCTCAGACTTGCAAGTTCAGAAATAGCCTCCCTGTTCCTGCTCAAAGCCATATGCTGCTGACAGCCCTACCTGATTATGTGATTCTGTTTCTAGATCCTCTTCTTATTTTGGAAATAAAAAGAAATTTCCTTGACTGAAGTGAAAATTAGGTTATTTTCCTCATTAACAAAGAGAATACTTTGTCTCTAAAGCTAAAATAAATGGAAACCGATGTCTGATCTATGCTCAGCATGCGTTTCTACTCTAGACACAGTTAATATGGCTTTGCATTGAATTCTGATGAAGTTGACAGTGGAATAATTTAAACATTTGTAATTTTTTCCAGTACTTTTCAATGTGTTAGCAGTAATACCTCTTAAGCTGAACTTCCTAGGGGTGACATTTCCCTATAATCAAGCTGACTGCACTATCTGTCCTGTCCTTTCATCAAAGAGAGGAGAAATCATAGATTTATAGAATTGTCAGGGTTGGAAGGGACCTTAAAGATCATCCAGTTCCAACCCCCCTGCCATGGGCAGGGACATCCCCCACTAGATGAGGCTAATCAGGGCCACACCCCCTGGCCTTAAAAACTTCCAGGGACGGGGCTTCCACCCCCTCTCTGGGCAACCTGTGCCAGTGTCTCACCACCCTCATGGTGAAGAATCTCTTCCTAACGTCCAATCTGAACTGATCCATCTCTGGCTTAAATCCATTCCTTCTAGTCCTACCACTACCTGACATCCTAAAAAGCCCCTCACCAGCTTTCTTGTAGGACCCCTTAAGACACTGGAAGGCCACAATAAGGTCTCCTCGGAGCCTTCTTTTCTCCAGACTGAACAACCCCAACTCTCTCAGTCTGTCTTAATGGCAGAGGTTCTCCAGCCCTCTGAGCATCCTCGTGGCCCTTCTCTGGACATGTTTTAGCACATCCATATCTTTCTCATAGTAGGGGTTCCAGAACTGGATGCAGTAACTCTAGGTGGGGTCTCACGAGAGTGGAGTAGGGGCAGAGAATCACCTCCCTCGACCTGCTGGCCACGCATCTCTTGATGCAGCCCAAGATATTGGCTTTCTGGGCTGCAAGTGCACACTGACAGCTCATGTTGAGTGATATCTACTATGAATCAAAGCCCTTAGTGCTGGCTGCATATATATTTATGGCGAGGTTTACTTCCCCTCTGTCTTCCTACCAGTCACAGATGTGACCTGTGCATATCTGCTCAGAACGACAGTAATTCTCTTCTGTAACTTATGCCTTTATTGTCCTGCTGTTCTAGGGACTAAAGAGGCAATAAAACAATTAAAAACCCTTCTGTCAATATTTCTGAATTGGGAGGAATCAGGAACTATCTGCAGTTTTTGCAGTAAAGTTTAGCAATCTTAATTTTCTAGATCATCAGAAACGTGGCCATGTCAAATTTCCAGATCAATTGCTACTGGATTTCATCCAAATAGATCGGGAAAACCCATCTAGTAAGGCATCCTGAGAGCTAAAGGTTTTGTTTCTTTCTGCACTGGGGGAAAGCAGAAACATTTCATTTTTGTGAAATGGAAGAATTCCTCCAAGTATTTTGTTTTCATCTGATGGGAGATGTCATTTGCCTTTATTATATTGCACTTGAAAAGAAGCAGTTCATCTTATTGATGCAAAATATTTTGACTGCCTCGGAATGAAATGCTTCAACAACTTTTCACTGAAAGTGTCAATAAAAGGAACATGCTTCTGCCAGTTCCTCACACTGAGCAAGCGCTATGTCCAGGGAATCTCTTCGATCAGGACAATTCTGCTCAGCACTAACTTCCAGGTCAGATTTTTCTTTGCTGACAGAACAACTCTATCCTCTCTAGGTCAGAGACCACTTCCTCTCGGTGCTTAAAAATGTCTTTGGATGCAGTGTAACTCCTGACCTGTAGCTCCAGGGTGGGAGGAAGAAATAGCAGTTGAAGAATAAGAAATAATTTTGTCAGTACTTCAGTCCATCTAGAATTTTGGACTTGGAATAGTCTCACTGGAATTTTAGTGAGCTTTGGGTCAATATCCACACTTTTTGATGTGTTCCCACTAAATTATCAGCTACCTTGATGACAATGTATTAATCATTGGGAGAACATTCCTTTCCTCTAATGTTTTCATCACATGGTTATAATACATGTTCGTTCAGTAATGTGTCAGAGATATAATGATGTGTTTTTCATTAATACATTAATATCTGCGTTTTTGCCAGAACAATTCAAATCAATTCTATCTTCTTGCTGTACCTTTATTGGAGGTACTCTTAGATTCCGATACCTTGGGTACAGGATTCAAATGATGCCTCTTTACATGAAGTATAGTTTTCTTTCATTTAAACATGCTTCGGTCAGTGCTATGTTGAGTGGAGCAGTGTTAATCTCTGAGAATAAGACCTGGAAACTAAAATGATAGAGAAACTGAAATTGAAAACTGTGAAAATCCATGCAACTCTAAATTTAGGAAGGTCATCAGTAAGTGAAAGTTATCACTCTAGTTTGTGGTCAGAAAATATGGTGAAAACTATAAATGAGTGATAAATTAGATTTTATAATGAGGAAAACAAACAAACCCACAACCTTCTTCCTATGTGTAGTTTCATGTCAGGTAATATCCCAAGTAAAGAAAACTCACATTTTCTGCATCAATAACATTTTTCCACCTTGACAAGAGACCTTTAATAATGTTAAGTGAGAAAAATCTTTAACATTCTATAAAAAAAAAAATATATAAAGACATTCTGCAAACAGTATGGAAATTGCTTGTGATGTCTTGTTCAATCTGAGTTAAGTTCATGAATGAAAAAAAGAGGAGGAGATTTGCTCAAGAATACCCATTACTGTCTGTTTTGTTGAGATGATCTACATCAGAAGTATGGTGCTTTTCTCTCTCTAGGTCCTTCCAGAATATTTGTTTTACAAAACTGTTGCATAAAAGATCTACTTTCTAACTATTGTGAGTGAGCAATAACTTTATTGTGAAAAGAGGGGGAAAAGTGTCTAAACCTCTTCAGGTGGAATATAATTCTAAATTGAATTTTACAAGTCACTGTGGGTTTATTAACACTGATAAAATAAAACAAAGTGAGGGAGAGAAGGAGAGAGAGAGAGAAATAAATTCAAAATCAATCTTACTTTAGTGGAGACTGCTCAGTGACTTGCATAAAACAAAATTAATCTTGTTTGGGAACAACAGGAAGTACATAATAGAAAATAAGGGTAAGATTGATCCTGAAGCTAGACAGCTTTGTTGCCAAGCTGCTTATACACAAAGGAGGGAAAAAATATTCAGCTCATCTCCAATAAATTATTAATCTTTTTTTTTTTTTGCTATATTGTTAATGTTTGTGGCATAAAAGAAAAAGATCAAAACAAGTGCATGCTCAGCAGCGCAGATTTGATACAAAAATCTCCTATTGTTGGAATACATATGACTTTTTTTTTTTATTAGTACACTATTTATGTTGCAAAAAGTTAGATTTATTGCTGATTTCCATCCCTAGATTTCTGTCCTTGGCATGACCAAAAATCATCAATTTGTTTTCAGTTTATTGGGAAGAAGCTGGGGTCTAGATATTTATAATCAAGAGGCGTTACAGCCTGCAACATAAAAATAAATGGCCTGGCACCATGTGAGCATAACTCTATGGAGTCAGACACGTGCAACATGCACTCCCTTGTACCTCTCAAAACGATGCTGGTGGTGTCCATGTCTGCTCTGCGTTGTCCCAAGGGCCACAGAGAGAATTGGTGCAGAAAGGTACAAATGAAATCCTTGCTGATCTCATTGGAAAAATGGTGCCAGTTGGATGTGAAACTGGTTTCTGTGAGCCATGAGACCCCCACCCCTTTTGACTTTCAGCCACTTCGTTGGGTTCTCTTCTGCCTTGGGAAGGGTCATGCTTTTCCTTGGAGGAGGCGCTAACCTGCATCTCGTCTCTGCCTCTTGTGTGGGGCTTTGAGCAATCTGATCTAGTGTGAGGTGTCCCTGCCCATGGCAGGATGGTTGGATCTAGATGATCTCTAAGGTCCCTTCCAACCCAAACAATTCTATGACTTCCCCTGGCTTAGCTGGGTTGAGAAAGGCCTCCATATCAGTGTGCTGTTAGGAAGACAGACAAGCTCACGCACACAGCACAGGTGAGGTGTAAGGATATAAAGCAAACCTCAACAGCAAACAGAGAGGAGAGGTATGTTAACTTGCTTCTGCTTGTCTAAGAGTGGAAATATAATAACATTTAGGCAGTAGGTGGACATGTGTAATCTATTAATATTTGAAGAACGTGTTTTAGTTTAGAGATGAGCAGTCTTAAATATTTTTTTCAAATACCTGCCTTCTTTCTCTCCTCACCCTCCTCTCCCTCCCCCTGAAAAAAAGATTCCATAGAAGGGTATTTTCTGATTTCCCTCTGGATTCTTATCTGTATTTCTGTCCTTGCCCCCTTTCAGAGACCTAAGAAAATTTATTGTCTTCTGTAAGAGAAAAGCTCTGTTATTATTCACTTTAACGCAAGCATTAATATTTTTCATGAAGCAACTGAATCCTGTGTCAGTTGCAAAGCTCAGTTTCTCCTTGGGTGTGGAGAGTTGTTCCATTAAGTGATTTTGCTGCCCAAAATCTCTGTTGACAGCTACTCTTCTTCTCAGGTACTGACTCTAGTGAAGAGTTAATCTTTCTCCTTCTCTCCTGTTCAATATTTTCTGTGCTTGATGGACAGATTGGCTCTCGAGATTTGTAATGAACATTGGCACCTTTCAGCTGTAGGTGACTAGTATTGAACCTGGCTTGGGCTGGGAATAACTCAAAAGAGACTGCACACAGTCTTTACCCTCTGGTGGCTCTTGGGTGATGGCTGAGATATGGCTTCCATTCTGAATAGTCACATCTCAAAACCTGACCTTGCAGCTAATAGTAATCTCTATTGACATGCTCGACCACAAGGCTGGGAATCAGATGTAGAATCTGAATTACTGTTTGCTTTGGGAGGAGATGATTCCAAAGCCTGCATGAACTGCAGCAATACATAGAGTAAAAGGGTGGACCTGCACCAGCTGCCCAAGATTTGTCTTGTGGACACTGAGCAGTTGTCACCAGCGTGGTGTGTTCAGCCCGTTTCATTAGTATAAGCTGCAAAGAGATTTTAACTTTTTCTTTCTTGAACTCTATTTCCTTCAGAAAGCTCAGTTATTCAGTGTACTGGTTTTGGCTGGGATAGAGTCAATTTTCTTTAAAGTGAGTTTTATGGTGCACTCTTTTGGATTTGGGACCAAAACAGTGCTGTTAATACCAGGATGTTTTAGCTATAGTTGAGCAGTTCTTGCAGAGGCATTATGACTACTGTTTTCCTTCCCTGCATGTGCAGTTTGGCTTTACCTATTAAACTGTCTTTATCTCAACCCACAGTTTTTCTCACTTTTACTCTTCAGATCCTCTTCCTCATCCCACCAGCGGGGTAGAGGAGCAAGTGGCTGTGTGGAACTCAGTTTCCTATCAGGACTAAACCTCGGCA
>NW_009722254.1:35909-46160 GCF_000703405.1 Apaloderma vittatum | reverse complement strand
GCATTCAGGAACTTGAAGAGGTGTTAGAGGAAACATTACCCTGTACTTGGGCTTTTAGGCGGGATACGTTTGAGTTGTATTTGTGTGTGTGTAGAAATGTGTTTGTGTGTGAAGACTTCAGTGTATCTGCTAAGATGGGTGGGTTTATTGCTGCCATGGTCTGACCTTTTGGAGGGATGGTAAGTCAAAGGGACAATGTGAGGCAGTGTATCAGCATACTTAGTGGTGCAAAGAGGTGTTAGCCAATTACATCAACATTTACTCTCACCTGCTTCTTTTTCACAAACTGCTTTTTTTCTTCTTTCTCACCTGTGGCTTTGCCCCTCCAATTTATAATAAAGCATCTTTTATTACCCAGGGTTGGATCATGATAAAGGCAGAGCCTTATCCATGTTATTTAGCACCAGCACCTTTCCATGTTTGATGAATCTGCCTTTAACCAGCCTTTGCTCCTTCTGTTTTTGTGATTCCATTTTCCCAGAAATGCAGAACTGGGAATGGTGTATTTAATAGTCTTGGTGGATTGCCTTTGAAATATTGTATATCAGAAATGACACAAACAGGCTCATAAGACATGAAGCATAGTAAGTCATCTCTGCCTCTTCAGCCTTTTGGAATGAAATAATGAAGGAAAGCTGGGTAGTTAACAGCAAAGCAATGGGTTGGATTTACAGAAAAAAGTCTATTATTTTAGAACATTAGAGGTCCTTAGTCTCAGATATATATTTGCTGTTCACTTCATCCTTCTTCCAAAACAGTGTATACAATTTTTGTGTCTTTGGAAGGTCTTAACCAATTCTGGCTCAAGGAGACATCAGTCTTTCAGAGGTACATGACTTCTGAATGTTCTTTTGTTTAACTGTCAAAGAAACCATGTAGCTGTTTGAAATGATGTGAGAAATCATTTTGCCTAAGTGACAATGGTATCACATTCTGTCTCTTTTATCTTGCAGTTCTCTGAAAGGTCGCAGTGTAGTGATTTACGAAAATCATAATTTTGTCCTTTTTCTGATTAATTCTTCTGCTGTAGATTTTTTTCAATCTTGAATTATGCAACTTCTTTTGTCTTTTGATCCATATTCCTCTCTTTTTGCACCAAGTCTGTTGTGATGATTTAATTACAGCTGACTTGTAATTGCTGCTTTTTTTTTAACTGAAAGTGTGTAATTGTTATAACAGCAAATAATCAGCCATACTCTGTAAAACTCAACATGTCAGATACTGAGCTGGCTTTATTCAAGATGCCTTTTTTGTTCTTTCGAAAATGATTACTTTTTTTTTTCCTGCTTGAACGATTTTCCTTTAATGCTTTCTTGATAAAAGATGCATCTTTTGTGTTTTGTCTCTTCCTCTAGACTCAGGGGTTATAAGGCCCTTTCTCTTCCCATAACCAGATCATTTGGGAATCTTCTTGCTTCTTCGTTGGTTATGTTGAACAAAGTTGAGTTCTTATTCTTGCCTTCTAGATGGTAGTGATATGTATTATTAACATTTCAGAAGACAACACTAAAATTTTTTTGAGATAAAGCTCTTCACTAAGACTTCCAAGGTAGCCATGGTTGTTTAGTTTCTGTTATTGAAAAATCTGAAAAACTTTAAAACACATATCCTGTGTTTACCTTCTGAAAATCAGTCTTTTTCTACACACATTTTCTAGTTCAGTATGTGAAAACCTTGTCCTTGCAATCTCCAGCTATGTTAAATTCTTCAGGAATGTTTTC
Organism: Apaloderma vittatum; assembly: GCF_000703405.1. Taxonomy (NCBI): domain Eukaryota; kingdom Metazoa; phylum Chordata; class Aves; order Trogoniformes; family Trogonidae; genus Apaloderma; species Apaloderma vittatum. The sequence goes on along the minus strand of NW_009722254.1, from coordinate 44,439 downwards.
TTAGCTCTCCCGTGATGCTCAAAACATCCTTCCAGTCTACGAAAGAGTTTGCCATTCTTATTATTGCTACTGAATACTTCCTGTGCCCATGGACAGACCATTAATAGAACTGTGGCTAGTCTCCAGTCCAAAATGATATATATTTGTGCAAGCTTTCAGCAAGTGCAGTATTGCTTGTACGACCCTGTCATTTTAAGAGAAGATGCACTGGAGTAATTGTGATGCATCAGCAAAAGTTACTTAAAGGGACAAAATAGAATCTTGCTCATTAGCAAATACCATACGATGAGGATATGATTCAATGAAAAAAACCCTTTTAAATCAATCTCTGCTTCTCTTTCACCAATTTTGAATCTCAACATCGCTGCCAGACTGCAACTTTATCATGTTGGAAGGACATAACTCGATGCTATAAACTATGTCTAAACATGCATTAAATATCACGCGTTCCTAAGTGCCTGAGCCAAACGAGAGTTATCATTGATTCTGTTTTACATTCTAAATAGATTTGAATTATCATTTGTTTCAAAAGTAAGATTGAGGGAAAAATCTATCACAATTACGAAGTGAAACGCAGTTGTCAGCCTCATGCTTGTGCCAAGGACACCGCTGGCAGAGAAGAGGAGAGGGGGCTGCAGGACGAAGCGGAGCATGGATGAGCCTGGGTAATGGCCCCTGGTGTGCCTGTTGGGAGGAACCGAACTGGAGCACGCTCAGCACTCTTGATGTGTGCTTGAGGTGACAAAGCAAATGGTGGGTGACGTGGGGAAGCAGGTGAGATGCTGAGAGCAGTGGTGGTTGGATACAGGTGCCTGCTGAGTCTCGGCTCTTCCTCCCTGACAAATTGTTTAATCTCTCTGGGTGGGATTTGTCTCATGTAACCTTAGTGATTGAAAGTAACTGCTCAGCTACCCACAGATTTTTTTGTTATGCATGTGCTGAAAGGGTACTTACAAAAGCAAGGGCAGGCACGAGAAAGTTGTCCTGTCAGGTGACACTGCCGGAGATAAAAGCAATAATAGAGCTGAAGCTCTCTGGCATCAGTGGGGGGCTTTGCATTTATTTGCATAGATTTTTGGGATAAAAGTGAACGCCTTCATCCCTGGGTACTCTCTTGTCCTTAGGAGAAAGTTATTTGTCCACAGAGTGAATCTGACCAGGCAGAGCTTTCTTTTGGCAATTAAGACTAATTATTAATGTCTATTTCAGGAATGGGTTTTCTGTCCTCCGCATTGCCCTGGTGTCTCAAAGGGCAGAGAGCTGTACCTGGTGGTTTCAGTTTCTCAGGAATAAGTGTTTGTGGTTCTCAGCAAAGAATTTCCTCAGTTGTCCTTTTGGGAAATGAGTCTACTTTTTTACCTGTCCAGCCTAGCAGGAGAGATTAGATGAGCCACCATCCAAGCACAGCATGCTAAATATGTGTCAAGCCAGACCTGAGATCTAGCCTGAAGCATCTCTCTGGACGGTGAGGTCCCTGGCTTGGTGACTGGTAGGGAAGCAAGCTACCAACCTCCAACTAATTTTGAAGTAACAATTAGTGCCAGGATCTGTTTCTCAAATCATGAGTTATAAAAATGAGTATTGATGTCAAAAACTAATCACACCTGAAGGCCAGTGACAAGAGATTCCTCTGTGATAATGGGCATGTAGGTGTGTGTGCATATGTGCCTATTTTATATCTTTATTTATATATGTGTATGTTTGTGTCTGGAAAGTGGTCTTTTACTCATGAAGATCAAATTTTGGCCATGAGATTTAGAAAAAAATTTTCCAGATAAGAGTTGGAATTACTAAATTTCTTTTTCTGAACAAATAATTTTTTGTATTTCTAAAGGTGGGTGAAACATTCTGCACAAAGTCTCATTTTACAGGGAATAAAAATCCTGTGTATGTCAAGGCTGAAAAATTGCTTGGAAAGATTTTAGCCACACTGGGGTCTGAACGTTGGAGAAGTGTGGGAACAGTGAGAGAGCAATAATAACACAGATGCAATTGTAATCTGAAGAGAAATGTTTTGACAAAGACCTTTGAAACATTTTATCTTCACCTCAGTGCAGAACTAAAAAAAATCTTAAACATTTTTTTAAAAAATTTACTTTAAAATAGACTAGTTATCCTGCAAGAATATCAATGTTTAAGACTTCTGGGGGACTTTCAGGTAACACATTGTATTTCCAAATGCTCTGATCTTGGTTGTTAGTCAGCAGTTAAAGATGGCTGCAGATTAAGTTTAGATAATGTGAGATGGTCCTAGGAAGAGATGTATCCTTTGCATCAAGTACTGGAAAGATCATTGCCATGTTTGGAAAGACCGTATAAGGAACACAATTAGCTGAATCCCAGCATTGGTCCTCAATTTCTCAACTGTCTTCACTGAATGGTGTTTTGTGATCATGACACACCCTCAAACCTGAAGCAAGCATATTGTAAATCACTCCGTTTGTTTTCTGAGTGAACCAATATAAAGCAGAAAGTATGTGAAGTGCCACGGTAGCCAGGGAATCCTGTTGTTCTCAGCTGATGAGAAGCCAAGGAGGTTGCCCCATGTTAAGACTTCGGGGGATTAAGCTCCCATGACAGGTGTGCAGGATCATTTGGAGTGAGCATGGGCTGGCTGTGAGGATGGGACACTTGGGAGAGACCCACGAGGCAAAGGGATGGGCCATTAGGAAACAAACAATACACAAGTGCAAAATTGACAACATTGCCTCCTAGAGTGATACGGCCTTCGATTGCCCGCAGCATTTCAGCAAAAGCTAAATGGGAAAAATTTACCTCTCATGTTTATGATTTTCACCAAGGTTTCCTAAATATTAGTGTGAGAGGTGGAAAAGCTATTTTTCCACCAACATTTTGTGATGGTAGTTATTCCCTTCAGTACTTCTAAGGAAAGCAACAGTTTTTCGTCTCTGTACTCTTCTCCACATTATTGTACCAGGGACGAGTATTAAAAAATCCACACTTCTCTTATTCAGGAAAAACAAATAAAACCTTTGCTAGTTCAACATAAAAGAAATAAAGTGTACTGGAATAACAAATGAGAAATTAGAAGGGCAAAAAATAATGTATTTATGTCCTATGGTGTTGGATTTGTCTTCCTAATAATCCAGGTGAAATACTGATTAAACCTTTTGGAAAAGGAATAACATTTGTTGCCAGTGACAAGTGCTTTGAACTTATTTGGAAGATAAATGGTGAAGGCACTGAGAGTCTTTCTAACTGCAGATTAAGAGAATGTGACCCCCTTCTACTCTTGCCTGCAATTCCATTGAAACTCTGAAAGTTAGGCGGAGCGAAGCTGGTTCTCCACTCATCTGAGATCCTGTCTCACATCGGAGATACTCACAAACTGTCATGGAGGGCCCAAACTAGTGAGCTTCTAAATCTGATGCATAAAAAGAAGTCAACAAGCTTTGCAAGGTTCTTCAGGTTGGTTGTGTGGTGGTATGGCTTGGGTTTGTTGGAAGGTTGAAATAGCCTTGTCCTTCACCCTCGTCTCTTATCAGCTTTTTCTCATCCTCTCTGAAGCACTGCCAGAACGCAATACAGCCAGTTCTTGGGTGAAGATTGCAATGAGTTCCCTGTGCCACTTCTCTGCTGTCATAAGCTGAAAGTAACACTAAGTAGTATTCCACAATTATAGGGCTAATTTCAACCTGATACCAATCATAACAAGGGCAGCCATGGTCAGGCCAAGGCCTGCAGCCTGCTGGGAAAAAACAAAATGGCAATGGTCTTGATCTTCACTTTAGAGTGCAGCAAATAAAAGCCTGACTGACCCTGAGGTGAGAGGCTGACGTGTGGGTAAGGTGTGCTGTTGGGGAGGAGGCCATTCCCTGCAGGTTTTGTACTCTCTTGTGTCTCTGTGGTGTCAACCCATGGTGAATGCAAGTCCAACTCTGATTTTTGTTATTTGTGCTCTTCAGAGAACCTCTGCCCTTCTCATGGCAGGTACAGATCATCATAGGGTGGAAAATTAAATTTTCATATGCTACTGAGAAGTGTCGAGCTAGCTCTGGATGCATTAAGACAGCTGGCCAAAATCCTATTGACACTAGTGGGGATGCTTGATAGCTTGTGCTGTAGTAAGTGCTTAAACCCTGACGCTTATAGATCCAAGCTTAAACTGATACCATCATGAGACATTAATAACAAGGGTCTGTCTATTAAATCCTCTATCAGTTTGGGGGTTGTCAAAGCCCACAGTATGGGAAAATTGCTGCCTGATAAATAGAAAAACTAGAGAAAATAGAAGTTTAGCGAAACAGCTTCTGAAATCATCACATTGATGGCTCAGTAGGTACCTGATGAAGATATGGCTTGTTTTAAGGACAAGAAAGACTTGTCAAAAATCCATAATTTGTGTGGACATTCATGGAATACATAAACGAAAAATAAGACTCTAATACTAATAAAAGAAAGTTCTAGATGACAACATGATTATTGCCTATACCACTAGTTACAAGCAGGACTATATTTATTGAAGCCTATATCAACTATCTTTTCTGGTAGCTGGTTCTTAATCATTTGTCACCAGCCAATCCCCAGTTCTGTCAATGTGTTTTGGAAGTGATTTGTCCTGTTGTACTTGAGTGAGGACCCTGAATCTAGAGACAAAAACACAGGCATTGGTAAGAGGGTGCCTGGTTCAAGTGGCCAACAAGACCACCATTAGTGTAGCCATTGTCCTACATGGCTTCCATCAAATGTGACAGGGCAGTGCTTCTTTGCAGATGACTCAGCAGTGCCTCTGGATGTCAAAGGCCAGCAATGTGTCCCCTAAAGACAGAGCAGAGGTAGCACCTGTTCTATCTGCCTTTAAATCTTTACCTTCACAACTAGCCTGGTTTGTGAAGATACTGGCCTTAAGTTTAACTTCAGAATCAGCAGAAAACAGCCATTTTCCATTTGCAGGGAGGCACAATGAGTGATTGGAATAGGTATAAAAATCACTTTCTGCTTTATGATGTGTGGATTAATGAAAGTATTAAACCACTCTAAATGATAGATAAGGAAATTATTTCCACTGTAGCTTGAAAGAAATAAAAGTGCTCTGTCTTAAATTTAAGAGGTTTAAAACTTTGCAAGCTCATCAAAAGTACATGGGCAACAAAGAGGGGCAAGTTTATAACCATTTATGGATCACCCTAATTTTTTAACATTCATCATTTTTCTGCTTCATTACTGTTAGTGGTTCCCATAAGCTTTGAGAAACTAATTTCTCCAGAAAAGAAGAATAAATATGGGTCAGGCTAACATGCTTTTATGGGCAGTACTGGGATTTTCCCATTTTATTACCATTTTGCACTATTAATTTTATATCATTGACATTGTTGTCTTCGTTGTTTGTGTCTCAAAGGCTTGAAAATGATTATTGACTGCTCAGAGGTTCAAGCAGGAACTGAAATGGGATGAAATTCAAATGTGGATCAGTTGGACAGTACAAGTGCTATGATGTGACTGTTTCTGACTTTGTATGTGGAGCTAAGCACATCTGTTGTTGTTTTCGTGTCCACCTGAGATTGTGTTTGACTGTGGCTTGTGTCTGAATGTGTTTGCACCAGAATATCTGCAACCAGGTATGTACCTGTAGATGAGTGTGTGGTCTCTTGTGTAGTTCTATATATTCACATCTAAATACTGTCTTGTGAATGTATGATCCTGACTGTATGTATATACTTGTACTAGTGTTTACATGGAGGTATAGTTTTATGCATTTTGATATAAACATGCATTGATTCAAGTAAGAGAATGATACTCTGTGTGGAGTGATTACAGAACTACTCATGTGTACTTCGTACAAAAAAAATTTTGCCTGAGCATGGTAATTACCAGTAGAAGTTCACACAGTATTGGGTAGAACCAGATCACAGACTACTTCATCTTGAAGAACACCTGGAAAATGGAAGACATGGGTCTGTTTATTGGTACCTGGAGCTTTTGTTCCTGTCTTCAAAATTCAATCATAATAGATAACAGGCTTTTCTTAACCTGATGTGCTCGATAATGATTTGTAGAATGTGTTCATTTATGGTATTTATATAGAAAATTGAGAGCGGCTAGTTTAAAAAGAGGCTGATAGGTCACAAATGGGAGAATTCATGGCTCCAGTGGACAAGTAGAAGAATAGAACTGCAGGGCAAGGTTGCCTTAGTGAAAATGATGAATAACTTATCTTTGATTTCACAGGAAACAGTCTATTCCCTCCTTAGCTTCTTCCTGCCTTGCATAAAACCCTTGTGCAGTTCTCTGATGCTCTAACAAATCAGCCTATCTATCCTTTTCAAAAACTGTAACCCTGTTGACCTCATATAAATCCATACTCTGACTTGTAACTTTGTATCCCTCAAAGTACTAGTTATATAAACCATATTTTAAAGAAAAAAATAATCTTCTGGACTGTGCATCCTCTTCATATTACCTGCTCTTATGAATTTTGATAATGCAAGAAACAACTTGAAGCAGAAAAATAACTTCATCTTTCAAGTACCATGTCCTTCATAGCACGTACCACAGAATATCACCCAGCAAATCCTGTGTCATGCCTTGCATAATTAGCAATGGGATTATGAAGTAGAACTGCAGTGGTATCTTGAAGACATCTAGCATGACAAAAGGATTTTAAGTTGTGGCAAATCTGCTGTATCTCTGGGTATTCTGGGTAGAGGAGATCATCCTTAAAAAAGCAAGAGGGAGGAAACAGACATTTGTAAACTTCTATCAAGGAGAAAACTCTACAGCTTGGTTTTCTCTCTCGTATAATGTACTGATTTACTGCTGTTACAGTGGTAGAAATTCACTATTTGGCAGTAGCACAGCATGACTAGGTTTGACATTCAGGTCACTCAGAACCACATCAGCCACATGAAAGTTAACATATTTAAATAAGAGGATTTTTAGGTGATTAGTAATATCCATTTTCTAATCAATAGTCCAGTTATCTTAGCAGAATTGGTTAGCATTTCTTGAGTTTGCTACATCCATTTCCTGCTGCCCAGCACTGGGCAAAATTATTAGAATACTGCATGATAGTGATGCCTGGAAAATGCTACATTAGTCATGATAGTAGTGTCCCAAATCATGACACTTCTCTCTTGCCCCTCATTAACAATAACTTGTTGGCTCATCTGACTTCTCCTCTATGCTGCATTCCACCCTTCATTGGGGGGCCGGTTAGCTCAGTCAGTAGAGCATAGCGCTAGCAATGCTAAGGTCGCGGATTCGATTCCCGTTCAGTCCCCATGTGTTGCCTGACCTAGTCGAGCGGTGGCGTCCCTGGGGGCAGGGAGGCTGGATTAAAATGATCTCTAAGGTCTCTTCCAACTTGGACCATTCTATGATCTGTCACTTCTTATGGTGAAGGCTTCAGCTGATTATGTTATTTTAATTATTTTTATCTAATGTTTTTCAGAGTCTTAGCAGTAATTATTTAATAGGCATGCTCTGCTCAGCTCGTCTATCACAGGGTAAGCAGATTCTCAGTCTGGCCCTGCTCACCCTGGCGCATCAGCCTTCATTATTTTAGTGATAAGAGGTCTCTTGAAGAAACCACATGGAGTTCATTAAGCAGATTATAGTATCCAGTCTGCAGTACGTGTTGAATGTCATGAGGATAATCAAAGGTGATATTGACTTGATTAAATATACATGAAATGCTATTAAAATTTTATTTATTCAATTATTTATTTGTTTATTTATTACTTTAGCTTTTTTAATCTAGTATGACTCTATCCTGGTATATCTAGAACTTTTCATCAGCAGAGTTGGTATTAGAATCATAGAGTGTCTTAGGTTGGAAGGGACATTAGAGATCATTTAGTCCAACCTCCCCGTCATGGACTGGGACAACTCTCAACTAGATCAGGCTACTCAAAGCCCTGTCCAACCCGGCCTTGAACACTTCCAGAGAGGGGGCATCTACAACTTCTCTGGATAATTTATTCCAAGTCTTGCTACCCTCGTACTGAAGAATTTCTTTCTAAGAACCAATGTAAATATATTCTCCTTCAACTTAAACCCTTTTCCCCTTGTCCTGTCAGTGGATAACCTTGTAAAAAGTCCCTCTCCAGGCTTCCTGTAGGTTCCCTTCAGGTACTGGAAGGCAGTGATGAAGTCCACCCTGAGTCTTCTCTTCTCCAGGCTGAACAATCCCAGCTCCCTCCGCCTGTCCTCGTAGCAGAGATGCTCCAGCCCCTGGATCATCTTTGTGGCCCTCCTCTTAACTTGTTCCAATAGATCACATCCTTCGTATGGTGGGGACACCATATTAGTTTAGGTGATCCTCTGCTTACAAGAAGCATGAACTGGAGTGGTAAATGACTTGGTGTGAACTTCTATGGAGTAATCTGTATGCATCATGGCATCTCTGAGCGGGGCACAACAGTGGGAGAACAGCAAAGCAGAGCTAGAAGCAACAACTGTCATATCCGTAAAACACTAGTCATGAAGGAACCATGATGAAGCTGCAATTTCTTTTTGGTTAGGAGGCACTACCTTCACAAAACCTGCAAGAAAGAAAATATCAGTGTGT
>NW_009722254.1:0-35899 GCF_000703405.1 Apaloderma vittatum | reverse complement strand
TCCTGCTGTAAAAAGATCTTAGTAGAAAACTGTTTGTGCTTCATGTCAAATTAAAAAATAGGAAAAATAAATCACCTTTTCAGTTAAAGCAAAGTTTCAGTGGATGTGGTAAAATGGTTAATATAAATGTTGCTTTAAATTAAACTCAGTTCTAACAGAACAAATATTCTGGTTTTCTGTTCAGTATTTAAAACCAAAGGATATCTAGGAAAATATCATTCTAAACAAAAGAAAAAAACTAGTGTTTAAAAAAACAAAAAAACCACAAAAATGGTCATTCAGAGCAGTTCAACATGTACTTAAGCGATCAACAAAATCATCAGACACTTACAGTGTGCTTCAGTTGTGCCAAACCTGACATTTTGACCAAAAATTGTTTCAGTGTGATAACTTCATGTTATCTCTAGGTATCAGCAAAGCAAATATTTTTAGAAATGTAAGTTCAGTTGGCTTTGAGGCAGAAGCATCCTGGTGTCCTTTCACCTCAACTGAATTTGCAGCTAAAAGTGTGAGAGCAGCAGACACTGACATGAAGTACATTGTTTTACTGTCAGGTTGAGCTCACGTGAGCAGAAGTTTATTCCCTGCTCACCTCACATCAGAGAGTGGTGGTAAACTTTTTAAGTACCACAACAATCTCTGGTCTGTCTACTTATGCAGAAAGCAATTTTATGTCCCTTTATGTGACAACATGTGCTCAGAACCAGCCCAGCCTAGCTGTATTTTATGAAGATGCTCTTTTCTGCACATTGGTCAGTCATTTTTTTTCCCCTAGGCTTGCTGTTTCTGATCGGTCATTTGTTATGGGTCTTGAGCAAAATATCTTCTCTGCCTGGAGTAGGGTGTGAGGTATATATCTGCAGTCTTTCTGTAGAGTGATATAGGGTGAAAATGAGCCTTTTATACAGGGTGCTCCAAGCTGAGTCTAAAATTATTTATGAGGCTATGCTAGTTTCTTCTAAGTCCATTTGTTCTTTGACAGGGATGTTCATACTTCCAGCTGTGGGTCACACTGATAGCTTTCCAGGCATCTTCAGGCTGCAAATATGTGATACTGAGAAATGAGATCAGACAACAGCTAGCTTGTTTTCTGAACCTTGGAAGTGCCCCACAGGCAATGCTAGTTCTCGATCTGTTTAGGATCCCAGGGGATGGCATGGAAGGTTGCATAGCTCACAGTGCCTCAGTGGGCCTGATCTTAAAATTCAATGTCCAATGGATTTTTGGATCTCGGTGGAGATCAAGAGAAACTAGAAGGAAGCTATTAACTTTTATCTTAAGGTAACCACACTCTGAGCACCCAAGAGTGATGCTTCTTAAGAGTACAAGTTCCCCTAATCCTCGTAGTTTGAATCAGGACTAACCTCTAAATGACACTGGATCAGACCTCTTAAGTTTCTAACCTATTTGTATGGGTGTTATCCTCTACAGTGTGGACCTGCTGTATGTTACTCACATTCTTTCTCCTCTGTTTTCCTTTCAGTAGTAGAGCTCAGATTTGACAAAGGGGAAATTCCCATTTGGGATTCACCAGTGACTGTCACAGATCAATGACATTTATCCAGGGAGATGTCAAGTGGTGTTACGGAGGTGAAAAAAGTGATTCTTAATTTATTGAGGTTAACTTGTGAAATTAGCCTAATTTACAATTTATGGCCCTTGACCATCATGTGGCCTGTGCAGAAAAATTCTTGCTGCCAGTATAATAATTGTACCTTTGCATTAATGTGAAAGGATTTTTTTTTTCACCTTGCTCCAGCATGGCAGTACACTGCCTTCTTCCCATGCTAGGTGAAATTCAACCCTTTTTAGAGCATTCTTTATTAATCTGGATTTACTCAAATCCTTCAAGGACATTTAGCTCAGATTTAATATCATCATGCCAGGACTTGATCTTACATGTTTAGGATAGACACCTTTGGAACTATACACCATAGAAATTGCTTACCTACAAGCCTAGACAATTCCTCTGCCGGTGAAATGAAAACAGAAAGAGTGCAGGTGTTGACATGGGCTGTTGTTATGAGCAAGGAATTTCACTGCCTAACTAGATACTTTGACATTTTGACAGGTCACTTAGTCACAGATGCAGATGAATGTAATTGCATCCAGGAAGTGATTGCTGAAGTTCTCTTATTGATATGCATGCTGGAGTACTGCTAAGATGGGTTCCTTTTTTCTTTTCCCTTGAAAAATATATTCCCCTAGGGATTTATATGCCTTGAGTTAACTTGTCAGCCATTATAAAAGGAATGACATGGAATATCTAATGTGGAGGAGGTTTAGTTGAGTGCGGGAAGAAGTGGAGAATTTTTTGTGCTTTTGAAAATAAATTAGAAAATGTTTCTTCTCTTTTCAGTTCATATCCTGAATGTCACCTTGATGCTGTCTGGAGGCCACTCATATTGTCCCATAGCTACAAGAAAAAGCTAAGGTCCCAAGAAGAGATAGATGCTGATGAGATCTAGCAGTAAATGTGTGACATGATTCTTACACACAGCTCTTCCTACGCTAGACCCACAGGCAGTGTGACTCAGTACAGGCATAGCGAGAGATTTATATGTGACTAAGCATAGCAACTCATCTTTTTTGCTCTGAGGGACCTTGCTTTAGTATTATGGACAAAATAATTAAAGGTCATACAAGCCTCACTGGATTAGGACACTGTTGCTTACTTTATAAACACCACTGAAAGTGTAGGAGGAAAAATGAGTTAGGCACATGCGACTCATGATCTATAGGTCCAGAGTGAGTGGGTGGCAACTCAGAGAAGCCATAAGGAGGCTGGGAAAAGCACAGCTGAAGTAGCAGACAGTAAGCTGGGCCTGGGGGAAAACACATAGGTGCAAAAATAAATTACTGCAGTTTTTCTCATTGGTGTTTCCCAAGAGGTTGTTCCACAGTTGGTTACTGCCTCTCTTCATTACTCCTAATGGAGATTCAGTAGAATAGCACCACCTGTCCATTCTCTATCCTCCAAAAATCACTGCTGAGCATCACACACGATAGTAACATGGAAGCAAATTCAAATAGTCCAGCTTATTTCTGGATAGGATACTGGTGTAAATGATCCACCAACCAAGGGCAATGAAGTAAAATTCATACTGATACAAACTGAAGTAGTCCTCAGCTGTGCTAATATGAAGGTTGTTGGGATTTCTGCAATGCTAAAATAAGTTAACATCTATTTTTCTCGTCAATGGGAAATGAATTCACAGAACTCGGTCTTAGACACATAAAGATGCAATTGCAGGTAAAAATGAAATAATGAAAATGTCTTTCCTTGTCCTAACTCAAGACTCTTTTGCTGTAAGTACTGTAAGATCAAATCCTGCAGGGTGCTTAGTAGCTTTCATTAGTGGTGCTAAGCGCTTCTTACTAAATCAGAAGTCCAATTGGGCTTTTCCAGCAGCTGAGGCTGTTCTGTGCTTCTCTGCATGTAATTGCTTTTATAAAGAAGAATCAGCATATTGAAATGTGTTCAAGCCCACTTGTCAGCCTCTGAAGCAAAATGAACAGGCAATAAATCCTGACTGAAAGTCTGACTTGATGCTCAGACCTGAACTCTTTAATGCCGATGAAAAGATTGATTGGCACGCCAGGGTGCGACGCTCACTCTGCAAGTGTGAGCACTGCAGGGTGACTTGGTGACGCTCAAACTAAGCCCTGCACTGGGATGTGAGATGGTCTGATGCTCTTGGCTGAGGCTACACTTAATTCTTCATGGGTTTAGAATTAAAATGTGGGGGCAGCTGGCGAGATGTTCTGGAGATGGTGACAGACCTACAGCAAAGAGTAAGGTAGGGAGCACGGACTTCACTCCCTCTCTTTCATAAATTATTCTTATTTAAAACCAAACAAAAGTCTGAGCAAAAACCAAACCAAAATAAAAAATCCACAACCCACCAAAAAACCACAAACCCAAATCCACCCCAAACTATATAAAAAACTCCCACATTACAACAATAGCCGACTGTTTCATGGGACCAATCCTCTAATCTGAGTGCTGCTTTTTTAGTGGTTTGGTTTAGGGTTTTGAGAGATTAGGATTTTTAAAGGTTTCCAAAAGCTAAGGCTTTTGAAGATTTCTTGAAGTGGGCACTGCAAAATAGAGGTCCTCAGGTTTATCTGTTTGGAGGGGATTTCCTCCTTCTTTTAAATTCCCCTAGAGTTTTTCAGATCTGAAACTTCTTTTAAAAAAATGCAGTTTAGCTGGAGTTGCCCTAAAAGCTATTTTGATATTTATGAAGATGTTGGCAACTACATTTACTGAAAACAAGGGATAACTTTTCCATTTGCTGTCCATGGAGTTTGGACTAGCCCCTTCGAAAGGGACATATGACAACTTATTGGTGTGTAAATTCAAGTTACACAATTGTCAGAAATATTTTTTTCTTTAATCTCATGTGAAAAGGGGGAGCTAACTTGTTCAACTTAGAGGTGTAATGTGCATGTTGTAGCAGTCTTATTCTCCTTCTCTCAGAGCTGCAGGAGAACATAATTCTTCCCTTCACATCTCTGATAAATCTTTGTGCTGCATGTCACAGTCCATTTTTTAAAAAACCCAAAACTACTAGTTCACACAAGCTGATGTTCTGACAACTGAATAAGAGCTTTGGGCACATGTTCTGAGAGAAGAGGACATGGAAGTGAGATGTGCAGTTGTTACGGAGAGCTGTTTAACAGAAGTGTTTGGGTTTGGAGTTTCTCCTCAGCTTCTGTACACTTAAGGGAGAAGTGACCTTTCCCTGCTTTCTGCCCTTGAAGGACCTTCAAGGCACCTTTGTCTTCACCTCAGTAACTACAATTGATTCTGTTTCCATTACCCATTTGGATTCATTCTTTTCCCTTCTGGAAACCGGAGACTAGAAGGGTGGCACTTCAGCATTGAGACAAAGTCCAAGTAAGGAAGATGTCAGAGGTGAATCTGGGTCAAGCCAAGGTTATGCCACAAAGTATGCTAGCCTCTGGCAGAGCTGTCAATTAGCTAGGACTGAAAAAAGCCCTGATATAACATCTCAGGTGAGTTGTACCACTTTTCCACGTATCTCCAATATGCATTTACTGCTTGTGTGCTTGGTCTACACCGATCATAGGATTTTCACAGATTTTTTTATGTGGATATTCAACAGCAAAGAAAACCATTCTGTACAGTCCTCCCCTGACATATTGTGTTATTTGAAATAAGATATAGCAAAATTAATAACAGAAATGAAAATATGTCCAAGACTCTTATGATTCATAATAATGGTATGATTAATAGTAAAAGTGATACTAATATCAGTGACAGTAGTAGCAGAAAAAGATGAGGAAAAAGAGAAATCTCTCCCAGGATTAAAATCCTCTCTGCTATAACATGTAAATGAAAGGAAGAGCCATACAGAATGAGTCTAGTGACTGCTTCGACTTTTATTCTGCTTTTGGCACTAGTTACTAACATATGTATTTCCATACATATATACAAAGAAGAGTTTAAGGGCAGAAAAAGAATCTGGTGCTTTTATTGTGCATGTTCCCGACTCAATAACTTGTGGTTTGGGAATTTCCTGAGCTGCAGAGGGTGTCTTTGTGTTTAATAATCCTTTATAGATTTTTTCATCTCTAAATGTGAAGCTATGTAACGTGTTCGCACGTTTAGTAGCCTGCAGAAAGGAGCTCCAAAGTTTACCTCTGAGCCACACAATGAAGTCCTGGCTGCTCTGAACCCATTTCCTGAAGATTTCGTGTGGTACTCTCTAATTGTTGCATTAGGAGAGGCAGAAACTTATAATTCCTTATTTTACTCTGTCTGCTTCTGAAGCAATTCTAAAGGATCCATGTTTAAGCACTAACTGTTTGAGGCTGGCAAGAAATCACTAGAGGAATAATATTTAAAATAATATATATTTGGCTTATCAATCAAGTAAGACTCCTTCCTCCAGATTTTCAATCTCGGAATAAGTGAATTATAACTAGATCATGGTAACAAAAGTAAAAATAAATAAATAGATCAATAGCAATAAATCCTCCTTCACCGCCCCCCCCCCTTCCCTTCTGTGCAGCACATCTCATTTTCAGTAGCTGCTATCTTCTTCCACTCTCTGAAATAAAATTGATACATTCTGCTGTAATTTTGTGCAGTTATGGCTCTGGGGTTTTTTTTGTCTATTAGGCTATTTGTGATTTTGTGCTAAAAAAAATCAAAGTGGATTGATTTTGTGCTTCTGAAAGGCTAGCTTTTATTAAACAATGAAGCCATTATGTAAATCAGCATTGTAGTGTTGTTTTGATGTTGAGTGAGGTACTGGTCATTCCCATTGAAAAGTATCTGGCTGATTTAGGCAGGATTCCAAAAAGGATGAGCAAAATATCAAGCACTGGAGAAGACTTCTCCATGAAGACTCATGGGAAGAATGTGATAGCTTAGAACACAGCTATATATTTATATAAGAGAAGCTAAGATAAAAGGTCAAAGAACGAATCATTGTGGCTGGACACCAGATGCCCACCAAAGCTGCTCTATCTCTCCTCCTCCTCAAATGGACAAGAGAGAGAAAATACAATGAAAGGCTCATGGGTCAAGATAAGGACAGGGAGATCACTCAGTAATTACTGTCATGGGCAAAACAGATTTGACTTTGGAAAATTAGTTTAATTTATTACCAATCAGATCAAAGAAGGGTAGTGAGAAATAAAAACAAATCTTAAAAACCACCTTCCCCCTCACCCCTCCCTTCCAGGGCTCGATTTCACTGCTGGCTTTCTCTACCTCCTCCCACCCCAGCAGCACAAGGGGATGGGGAAAGGGAACTGTGGGTCAGTTCTGCTGTCCCCTCCTCCTTAGGGGAAGTACTCCTCACAGTCTTCTCTTGTTCCAACATGGGGTCCCTAGCATGAGAGACAGTCCTCCACGAACTTCTCCAATGTGAGTCCTTCTCATGGGCTGCAGTTCTTCATGAATTTCTCTACAGTGGGTCTCTTCCATGGTGTTCCTTCCATGGTTCCACTCCCTGTGAGTCCACAGGTCCTGCCAGGAGCTTGTTCCAGCGCAGGCTTCCCACAGGGTCACAGCCTCCTTTGGACATCCTCCTGCTCCACTGTGGGGCCCTCCATGGGCTACAGGTGTACATCTGCTCCACCATTTACCTCCATGTGCTGCAGGGTGACAGCTTGCCTCATCGTTGTCTTCACCACAGGCTGCAGGGGAACCTCTGCTCTGGTGCCTGGACCCCCTTCTCCTTCCTCATTGACCTTGGTGTCTGCAGAATTCTTTCTCTCACGTTTTCACTCCTTTCTCTGACTGCAGTTAAAGTTGCCCAGGTATTTTTTTCTTCCCTTCTTAAATATATCATCCCACAAATGTTACCACCATTACTGATAGATTCAGCCTTGGCCAGTGGTGGATTTATCTTGGAGTCAGCTGACATTGGCTCTGTTGTACATGGGGGAAGCTTCTAGTGGCTTCTCACAGAGGCCACCCTTGTAACCCCCACCACTACCAACGTTTTGATATGCAAACCCAATACAATCATCTAGAAAAGATAGATAAGATTCTTTTATGGCATGGCTATTCAATTCAGTTTGAAGTTGAGAAATTCAAAACTTATTGAAAGAAAGGCTTTTTTGCATGGCATGTAATTAGACTTTTGAACTCATTGCCACAGGAAATTGCTATAGTCTAGACAATATCAAGCCTCAAGAAATAGATTGGCCACTTATATGAAAAATAAAAATGATGGTGCTGAACGTTAAATAACCTTAGTGAAGAGATATTACTCTTGGTGATTTGTATCTTAAACCAATCTTTCATGCCATGTTCTTCTGCACGAGGCACAGGGATGAGATCTAACTTGGATAAAGAGGGGAAATAATCACATATATATTTGTTGTGGGCTTTTACACCTTCTCTTTCGGTTTGTAACTGTGCTCTGCCAGGTACTGAACCAGATTATTGTCTTTGCCTCAGTATGGCAATGTCTCTGCCTTTACTTGGGAAGGGAGAGATGGGAGAAAGAGGACAGACAAGTGGAGTTATTTGGCAAGATGGGAGCGTTACATGCAGCCATTGTGTGCTCTTCACTAGAGCAAGAGCTGGAGCTGGCTGCTGCCTTTAGTTAGAAGTCAAGACATTGATCCGTGATACAGATGAGCATGGGTTTTTTTGTCCATGTCAAGAGCTGCATGAGGTAGTTCTTCCTCCTTGTGATTCTACTGAGACTTTAAAGTCTCTTAAGAGCAACTTTGGGACCACTGTGTTATTGAAACAGGGGAGCTACGCTGATGGTGTGCCACCAAATTAGGGTATTCTAGCTGTTGTTTCTTTTTTTTCCCTGAAAGATACTGAATTCACCCGTGTGTGACCACTTGTTTATCTGGTGTGGAAATCCCCCTTCCCTCCTACACCCAGGGAGCCTTTCAAGCTGCTTCTGACTCCTGGATGCTTATGAGTTCATGGCTATCACATGAAAGACATAGGAACTCTGATCTGACCATCCAGTCTGTAATTTCAGACACACTTCTATTGCAATGCTTTGGTTTCCAGCATAGTAAAGCTCCTAAATATGTTTAATAATAAGCCTGTGAGAAGTCTATGCAAATCAGGAAAACATTAAAGGATCAGCTTCATTTTTGGTGTATCTAAATCTAGTCCACTTCAGCATTGACAAATTTGTATTAAGCAAGCACTGATATAGGTCTCAACTTTAAGTACATGTTTATAATCCACTGAAGTTGATTGAGATCAATAGGTTTGAGGAATGTGCTTAACATGAAGAGTACACTTGAGCACTTGTAGAGTCAAGGCCCTGGTAAAGAGCTCATCAAAGGTTTTCCTAGATGCAAAGTTGCACTGATATAAATTTGAAAGTGATTTGAAATTGATTGGATTAAATTCCTCTGAAAGTTTGGCAAATGCATTTCATAAAAGGGGAGGTTTGAGGATTGAGAGACAAATTTTGTTAAAGTTAGACAGAGTTAAAGGCACTGCCACTCTCTCAGGTCTCCTTGCCCTAGTCCAAAAGGTTGCTGCCCCAGAACAGCGGTAAAACCTACATGGCCCTGTCTCTCTGCAGCTGTGTTCTACAGACTTCTAAATTATACTATCTAGTAAACTATTTTTATTTTAGAATCATAAATTAGGAACAGAAGCAAATAAGAGACATGTTCAAATTGCCTTTTGGTCTTCCTGAATTGGTGGCCAGTAACTTCTGGCAATGGGACAGGCAAACAGCCAGGGAGTCAGAGCATCTTCATCTGTTCCTGCTGTTTGTATCTGTACTTGTTTGTCTGTGTTAGAGATAGTGAAAAAATGGAAATGAATCACTCAGTCTGCAGTGTCTTCGGGTAGAAGCATATAAGGAAGGCTAACATCAGTGTAACAGGATCAGCAGTCTACAATTGTGCAAACCTCCCCAGCTTTCACCAGCAGGACTGGACTGGGGCTGGGAAGTCACCAGTTTAATATGCCTCGTAAGTTTGTTAGTCAAACTGCAAAACTTGTGTGCATGCTCTCAGCTCACAGCAATCACAGTGTAAATTGTGATAAACTCACTGTTCATTGGAGAGCCATGTAATGGAAGCAAACTCCCAAACTTTAACAAAAAAACTCATAACGCCCTTAACCCCTCACCAGTCTGCATGCAGAGTTTAAGTGCCCTTAAGCTTCTGAACAGGCACCACACTTACATTGCTGATGTCAAAAGAGACCAGAAATTAGGATGTGGTTCTACAAATCTACACCTTAGATACTTGGGACTGCAGTGGTTTTCTGTTCTTTGTAAAGTGTTAGTATCTATGATTCACTGTATTTCAGTCCTCATTCTTATGCTTTTTCTCCTCCTCTTGAAACTTTTATGTAAATGAAAATGCGTCCTTAAAGATCTCTTGGTACTTGTTCTGCTTCCCATAGCTACTGGCAACACAGTCTAGCTCAAATTGAGTTATTTTTATTAAGCTTTTGATTCTCAGTGATAATAAGAACTTTTTTTTTTCATTATTGTCAGTATGGGATCATTGTGTGATTGAGTTCAGTCTATTGCCCAGGAAACTCTTATACAGGTGGTCAATAGTTCATGCAGGAAGCAACAGACCATGTAAACAAGCCTTTGGATTCAGGCATTATTATTAGCAGAGTAGCTTAGTAATAAGGCCAAACCCTTTGAGAAATTGTTCATTGCTATTGTTAGGATTCAAGCCTAGTCTAATTTAGGATTTTTAAAAAAATCTGAAGTAAATTTGATTGCTAGAGATAGTATTTCTATTAAAGTTTTCACACATTTATGCATGTGTGTTTGGATGTGTATATATACAGTTTTAAAAGATAATAAGAATTAGTCCAATCTGACTATACCTCAGTGATTCTCTGAATGTTTGTTATGCCTGAGCAATTTTATGTAAATTCTAAAGTACATGGGATTTTATTGTTCCTACAAAGTATGCGTGCTGCAAATTGCAAGCAATAGGAGATCAATATAGTATGTAGACTCCAGGAGGAAAGACCAGACACAAATAATAGTCCCTAAGTTAATCAGAAGGAAACTGTCCTTAAAGAAGAGGGTTTATTTTATTTTATTTTTGCCTTAGATCTACCCACTTTTGATCCAGGATTTGTTCCACATTTCACTACTGGATGCCAACTTCATGCACTCTAAGTGAGTGTTGGTAATGGTTTTTGACAAGGTGAGAAGTTACCTGGGTCCTGGTAGCAAGTGGAAATCACCTTCACGCATATGTTCCTGCTCAGGCCTGTAAGAGAATGTGGAGGAAGGTAGGGCTGCTCCTTCAGGTCAGACCTCAGACCAGACTTTCTCTGGAGAGGCAGAAGGTGGGAAGAACAACGTGACTTCAGTGCAGATGCATTTCTGTTCCCCTTTGTGCTCCGCAGCTTGAGTTAGCAAAGGAGAAAAATAAGAAACACTAATAACGCTCAGCAGAGAGCAATGTTTTTTTCTGCCCTACTATTTTGTCGAAGGTCTTTTCTTTGGTGCAGTGTGATTTTGTTATGCATAAAGTAACACAAGAGAAAACCAGGAGGGCTGGCTCTGCTCCTAGTGAACCATAGTTAGCATTGAATAAACACTGATCAGCCTCAGGTGAGAGCAAATGCTGGTATGGATTAAATGTCCTGCAGCTATGGAATAAGTTGGCACGTTTGTATTTCTTGTGCAAGCCACGATCATCCTTGTCCTAAAACGGTCCTTGTGTCTGCTGTGGCATTCCAGCTACGTGCTACTTGTGTGCGTCATATTTCTGAAAGGTGATGGGCTTATGGGGAAGTACATAGGAAGGGGGAAAGTTACATTTTCACCCTTCCAGTGATGACCTAATCAATAGTTATCTCTGTATGTGAAATCACAGCTGTCTCATTAAAAGCTGAGTTACAGCTTGTGTGTTCCTTTGCTATTTCTGGGGTAATGTTCTCAAACTGTGTACTGTGGGTTAGTCCTTTTGTCGAAGCAACACATATGATTTCTTTTTCCTATTTTCCCCTTGCAATGTCTCCTTCACCACATAAGGATTTGTATCTGAACATGCCAAGGGCAGTGTTAAAAATCCATATTTGCTAAGAAAGGAGAGAATACTAACATTTAGAAAAGTGGGAGGATGAATCTTCACTGAAGATACAAAGTCAATAAAGAGAATTTCAGTGACCTGAGCATAGGTCAAGTTGATCTGTGTGAGAATAGAGATAAAAGAATGAAAGGAAAACAAGTTAGGGGAAAAGGCAGCACTAAAAATATGAGCTGCAGCCATTAGCTGTGGTGCAGTGCTGTCTGTTCCTGAAGTGTCTGGGCAATAATTTGACTTTCTTAGCTAAGATGTAAAAGCATAGGAAAGATTCAGCTTGTGCGCTGACCTGGGAGTAAATAGAAGAGATCCTGTGTTCCTGAACAGGGAAACTGAGTCATGGATCAGGAAAATGTGCTGTCATGGAACATATGATAGACCACGTATGGGGAAAGAAGAAAGATCTTGTGAGCCTGTGGGTGTATTTTGTTGATTACCATTATAATGCCTTTTTTCTCTCTGAACACAACGCTTTAGGCAGAGATCATGATCCACTCTTTTTATGTCGTTACAGGAGCTCTGTATACAGACATGTAGGTTAAGAGCCACAGTTAAAAAAAAATCCAATTATTTATGTCCTTCATTACCCAGCAGCCTTTGTAACTCTTGGCTTTATGTATTCCAGGCTGATGCACTTCTTATTGGGAACCATAAAAGAGAATTTTGGGCTAACTGCAAAGCAGATGCAAGAATATTGTACTTGCTTATTTTTTACCTTCATCATGTCCAAGATGCATAGGGTGGGGGAAGGAATTCTTCACCACATGATTTGGAGATGCTCATGGGGTTTTTCTTGCTCTGCAGAGAGATGGCAAGGGATCAACATTTAGGATATGTAGGAATATCATAATTAATTTTACGAAATTACACTCTGAAGTTGTGTTAAGAAAAGGAATTAGCACTGGTGAAAAGCACTAATATCCTTGGATAAAGGGCAACAGAGAAGAACATATTGTTATTAAACTGTTGTAGAAATCCTCTCTTTGGCTTTGACTGAATTATTGCAGTGAGTTTCCTTGGTGATGTGACGCAGAATTTACTGGAGTGTTTGTGCTGTATAATTGAAAATGACACCACCTTTATTAAACAATCTATGGGACTCTTAACTCTTTTCTATGCTGCAAACCATCTTTGCCAGTGATTCTTATCAAGGGTCCTGAACCGGTAAAGTGGAGGCTGGTCAGGCATCCACTATGAAACATCTAAGTTAAGGGAAGGCTGAGGGTGGAAAATACGTACTTTTGTCAAGGTAAGTGCGATAACAGTGGATGGATAATGAATTTGGGTGAAGTCTCAGTTAACCACTCAATAAATTGTTGCCTATTAATAAAAAAGGAGAGATTGAAACCACTTGTCATCTTGCAATTTTGTCCCTCAAATTAAGACTATTAGGCTCAGGATGAGGAGTCCTCTACATAAGTCATCAGTTTAGAGCCAGCTTTGTTGGTATTACCTGAAAGTGGTGGCCAATGGCTGTTCATTTATCTGAGCAAAATGAGTTAATGGTTCTAGTCCAGTTTTTCTTAGACAAATGTCTGCATCATAACGAATCTCATTTCAATCAAAGCTAATTGCTGCTCATGACTGCAGCCTCCCAAGCGAGTCTTTAGGGAGCAAGCAGGCCGTGGGGTCATGCACCTGAGGATCAGTAACAGGGCTTGCCTTTCGAAAGCTGTCAGTCTGGCATTAAATACAATGAGTAGTGGAGACTAATATTATAGTTTGAATTTCTCTCATGCCCAAGGTTTTAGGGTGCTCAGATTAAAGTGTCTAGCTCATTAAGTGTTAGTGCAAATTATTAAGCCATCTTTTCACCTGTGCTGGTGCAGCAGGGTGGTAACGGGCTTCACAGCTGAATGCCGTCTTACCACAACATTGGTTTTATCACCTAGCTCGTAGTAGAATCCATACATTTGGAGTGACTGCAATGCAGCAGTTTTGCTCTCTGATAGTGAGTTTTACTGATGTTGCATCTATGGTTACCTGTGGGGTTTGATGAAGGAGCTACAGGGCTGAAAGCTTAATTGTGTTCTCCCAATACACGCTGATCTCAAAAAAGGAATTACATCTTCGTAAGAGCATAATCACTCCCTTGTCAAATTAAATTGAGTAAATTTTCTTCTCTTAAATTGAGTTTGATTTTTGTAATGTCTGCTTAGTCCTACAAATATTGGTATAATGGGAATATAGATACACTTTGATTGAATGTGGATCCTCTTCCCCAACTTGATTACACATCCCAGTCGATCCTAACTAGGAAGCTCTGGTTTCCTTGAATCAAAATGGTTGCTTATTTCTCACACCATTAGAAAAATCCAGGAGCCTAATTAATAACTGAGCTCCAGGCCTCTTTCACATAGACAAAAGAAACTGTAGAGAAATCAACGGGTATATTATGCATTGATACCTATGTGGCATTGACGTTTGTAGCTTCTTATTTTGGGATTGGATGGAATAATGTATAGTGGAAAGAAAGGAAAATTATTATACAGTATAAATATATATTTAATAAAGGAAACTTAAATTATTCCCTAATTGAAACAAGGCAATTCTGTTGTCACCGATCAGACACCTCTGGTCTTGGGTTTTGAAATTTTTGTGTTTGACTAAACAAGAAATGAACTTATTCTGGATGTTCTGGAAGGTCTTAGAATGTGTCTTTTTTGTTGTTTTTGTTGGTTTTTTTGCCACTCTGAAAATTAATGGCTTAATACAATGCTTAACTTCACACTGGTATGCAGCAGGCCAGACGTGGCAAGTGGTTGAACCCTACATCAGTGCAACCAACAGTATTGATTTGGCAGTCTTTCCATGATGAGATAGACTCTCTCTCTTTGATCTTGAATTTATGAAATTACTGAGGTGTCAGATGCAGACTGGCACAATCCTTGTCAGTACCGATGAGGGCACACTGTGAGCCAAAAGACAATGTTTTACTGGTGATTTGCTTATTATCTAGTCTTGGGGGAGGGAAAGAATAGTATCTGGATGAGTTGAGGCCAAGGAAAAAGATAAGGCAAGTTTGAAATTAGGTCAGAAGAGACAGAGGTTTATTTCTTTTTACTTTTTCTATATGTGTCATTATTATAAATCAATTATTTCTGACTCAGTGTGATTCTGGAAATAAATGCTTGATCCTGGGATCTGCTGAGTACTTTGTCTCAGGTGTAATAACCTGGATCAGACTTTGCAACTAGAGTTGGCACTGCTTCTGGCCAGAAACCCAGTTTCTTGCTTTCTCCAAAAAAGCTATTTGACTTTTCTTTGCTGCCTTACATTCTACAAATCTTACCTTACTGGAATGAAGTCTCTGAAAATTAGACACATCTTTATTGGTTTGTTACTTAGTCCAAGGAATTAAATTATTCTCTCTGTATCACTGGTGGAGTCAGAATGGAACAAATTTAAACACAATAACTCGCTAGTAGACCAGTTCCCTTTGTGTCATCCAACAGAGAGAATGAAAGAGAAGTAGGAAAAACAACTGAATTGGCTTAAAATAACTTGGTTGTAGGGTTTTTTTTGTTTGTTTTTGGTTTTCTTTTCCCTCTGTTGTGATCCTCCCTTGGATTATTTTCCTTTTTAACTTGCAATGAGTGCTTGTGAAGATTACAAATGCCAAGAGCTGCAACATACCCTGGGCATCTACTCCATCTAATTACAAGCCATGGACACTTAGAGATTGGAGCTATAGCTGTTAATCCCTTCTGACTTCCAGATGAATTGAAATGCTCAGTTGATACATACTGGGTCACAGGTTCATCTCATTCACAGCGAGAAGTGAGTGCTGTCTGCAAGCAAACTACCAGCTTTATAGTTCAGCCAGGCCAGACTTATTGTTCCTGTTCTTCTAGGTCATCAAACTGTGGTGAATTGCTTCAGAGCCCAGTGGACTTGATCCAGAGCTTGCCTCCAGTTTCAGAGGTTCATCATCATTTTGGTACTTTCCCGTGGTGGTACCCAGGTATAGATAGATGTCTCTAGGAGATGGATGAAAAACAGATCAAGATTCACTGCAAATCTTTTGGTTTAATTTGGATTAATCTGCAGCATTAATTAAGTTTTCAGGTCAGGCTCTGCCGCCTGTTAGCTCATGAAATTGGCTTTGTGACAGCAATGTTACATGAGACATTACATCAGTTAAATGTGGCTGGCTTGCTTTGACCTGTTCTTGCGTATCTACTTACTCTGTGCATAATCCTAAGATGTCTGTTATATGTTTCTTTCCTCCTGGAAATGCCTATTTATACCCTGTCACTTACTACATATAGACATGTACAGTTCACTTAGAATTACTATGAACTGCTGACTTCATATCCAAGCATACAGTACATTTAAACTGTGAACATGTTTAGGAAGCTCTATTCCTTTTTGACACCTTATGCCCAAAGGAAAGAATGAAAGGAAACATATGTGCATTTTTGAGTAGGAGAAGAAAGTGATTGCTCTCAGGAGACTTTCTCCTCAGATTCTGTGATGAGCGATGCTCCTGTCAATTATTGGGTTATTCAGAAACAAGCTAAAGAAAATGCTTAATTTTAACTTCATTCACTTTATGGATTGATGTCATTTCTGCTCCTGTGAAAATACGTATTCCCTATGGAAATGAAGTGCTCTCAGCTGGATGACAAATCAATGGCAATTAAGATCACAGTAATGATTAAGGTCTTCATTTGGGATTTTATTAATACTTTTGGAGAGATGTATTCAAGCAGTAGTGAAGATTCCTTGCAATATTAGCTTTGGAACATTTTGTATAAGTCAGAAAGTACTAAAATAAGTAATTTTATTCCTTATATCTGTGATTACTTAGCATAGTACTAGGGACTACAATGACTTAATGCATTGATATCCGTGGCTTAACACCTGTTCTTGGGGAAGGTAGAGTGTACCACGCTTGTTGAGTGTTGGGTTTTTTTGTTGGTTGGCTTGTTTTTTAATTTTTTGTTAATTATTTGATAGTTGTAAGACTCTTTCTTCAGTAAAATCCCTCCTTCAAGATGAGAAAAGTCAGTGTGAGATGTAAAACCTAAATTGATGACATTGAGGATTTGTGTCTTGTAGTTTAAACAAACGAAAATGTATGTCTGTAAAACAGATTAATTAGCTAAGATCCTTCTCTATCCTAAAACAATCATATGGCAATTCAATTCACCTATTTTAGGTAGTTTTAGAGGGAATTGTCCTTTGGAAGTCGCTCATCTCTCCTTTGCAAAGAGAGGAAATTGGATGCCAGGCTAAGAAGTTGGATAAGTAATTTATATACGGTTTTATATATCTTAAATTTGTTTAAGAATCCCACAATCTCTTCTCTATAGAGCTGTAAGGGCTAGGACCTGGATGTCCTGGTTTAAAGAATTTTATGTCTTTTTGTCCTGAATTCCATTGCTCTGTCTAATACTGTTGGGTGGACTTTCCAGTGATTTACCACAGAAGCAACTGCATTATAGCTGCGGAACAACTAGTTTAGGTCTGAAACTTTTAAGTCATTCTAAAAGACAGGTAGTCACAGGTCAAGGGACTATTCCTTGGAACAGTATGCAGTGCTATGAGTCTGAAAAAAGCAGATGTGGATATTATTTACTTTATTTCATTCTAAATTTCTTCAGACTGCTTTAGTGAAAGGGCTCTGTTCTTGCTGGTGTACCTCAATACAGAATGATGTTTTTCTCTGGGACTAGGTAAAGCTGTAACAGTCACAACACACAGCTAAGGTCCTAATTTCCTTTCCAGTCGATGGGGTTTATGCCCTTATATTCCCCTTGTCTTAAAGGGTTTCTCTTTTATGGGTAGGAAGCTCTATAATCAAACACAAACATTGCATTAAAAGTGCTTCCTGTTTGTATAGTCAAAAAGCATCTTGTGGGTGGATGTTATATGGATAACTCAAAAAGGATTTTGAAATATAAGAAATGCTTCAGAGAGATACCATAAGACTTTATGCACCATCTCTTTATGTGTCTGTCTCTTGAGCCCTTGTTAAAACTTAGTTACAATGCACATGGAATAATGTTGGTGAGATTTAAGTAAAAAATAAATTGAAAAAATATTTGTTACCTACTAGAGGGAAAGTTAGAAAAAAAGAAAAATAAGAAGAAAAAATCCAAATCACAAAGCTAATTTTGCCTTCTGATACAGGCTTGGTATTCGCATTATTCAGTGCAATCTGGAATGTAGGCTAAGGACATAACTCGATGTTGTATACTTATTTAAAATGAATGAAACTGCCAGCTCACATTCCTTTAACAATATTTTATGTGCCTAAGCTTATGGGTTGATCCTGTACATTTATTGGATTTCTTAGTCTAAGTGTCATTGTGATTTCTAAAGGACGAAAAAGCCCTAAGTGTCAAGGCTTCTAAAGGCAAGAGATGTCAGCTGAGTCCTTCTTGCCTTGTGTCCCCTGCACTTTAACTTCCCCTTCACATCATTTCCTATGTCCATGTTTTCCTTCTGCAGATGCAGCTGGGAAACGGCTGGCTAAGAGCTGCAAGAGCTGAGGCTTGCATGTTTACATCTAGCCCAAGGACTTCTGTGACCTGAGCATGGAAAAGTTGTTTCCACAAGTTGAAAGTTGAGGTGCATGAAATTGAGTGGGTGGTTTCAGCTGTCACCTGCATCGCAGATCTCTGTGCCTGAGAACAGCCACCATTTCTGCCATTTATTGCCAAATCCCCCAAGGGAGCCCTACATTGTCAAAAAGAAAAAATTGCTTTGTCACTCTTAGAAGTGGTCCCTGAAGTTCAGCATTAAGAAGTGAATTGTAGGAGAGATTTTGCTGCTCCTGTCTATAATAAGGTTAAAAGGTAACTTGATCACATTCTCCAAGTATGTCCAGTGGGGTTGTCTAGTATATAGTGCGGAGGTGTGAGAGGGCTTATTAGTTTTAGACAAAGTCGTAACAGGAAACAGTAGCTGCAAATTGAATCTAGATGAATTAAAAATTATAGTAAAAATTTCTTTATTTCTGATCTATTTTCTTTACAGCAGAGATAATTAACAGCCTTGACTGACTGCTCAGAGGAAAAGGAAGTTTTTACATCATTTTCGATATTTAAATTGCAATGATATTTCTTTCTAAGAGGGGAGTTTTAAACACTGCAGAAGATACTGAGCTGAGAAGAGGAGTTCCGAGATGAAGTGTTGCCCTTAATATTATCTAGACTTAGATGTTGCAGAATAGCCATGGGTATTTTAGGCCTTAAAAAATCTATAAATAGCTCTCTGTAATATAATCTCTCAAAGCCATTTTGTTGAATGGTTAGGGTTTTATGATATTTTATTTGCACATTTCTGCATACATGTACCTCTTTCAGGCTATTTTTGCAGTGTTCTTAAGCTCAGTTTTAACTGTACTGTAAACTACATCCTCCTTTAACATGGCTGCTGTAAATAAGTAAAATAGAGGGAAAAGTACCGATTATTGTGGCTCCAGTTGTAGTTCATCCTCAGGCCTCTCTCTGAGATTGTTTGCACTCCTTCCTAACAGATAACAATGTGTCTTAAAGCCACATATTTGTGGGAAGAAAGTATTCTAGTCTTTAGGGCTTTTCTTAGCCTGTCTTTATTGTTCTTATAATTCTTAGACTTTCCTTGTATTGTCCTCTCCCTGTAAATCTATGAACTCTTTCGATGACTTTCTCCTTCCTCGATGGCTTCGTATCTCTGGCCTCAGTCCAATGAAGATCTAATTGATCTCCTTCCACATTAATCAGCTATCCTCACTCAATATCACCTGCAAGTGGAGATTCTGCCTTGCTGCAGAAGATGAGTGGAGCAAAGATCTTGCTAGAGCAGGAAAAAAGATGAGATAAAAACAAGGGATCTATTTTGCACCCATATCAGGATTTGACAGTGATTTTCATAATGATTTTGCCTGTGTTGATTATCACTGCAACCTTTCATTAGGAGGATGACAACTGAGATTTCTGCATCTGCCATTTCCATGGTACACCCAGCAGTAGGTTGCTCAAGGAAATATCTCTTACTTCAGTTACTGGTGTGAAGCATTGGGGGCTGTTGCTGGCAAGACAAGGAAGGGAAGAGAATTAAAGGAAACCCTTCTGTGCCTACAGCTTGTCATCTTAGTACTAATAAATGTGGTCCTGGACCTTCTTAACTCACTTCTTTATTGATTTATTTTGTATATGTGATACTTCATGATGAAGAAATATCATTCACCATCCTCCTAAAATATATCCACCTCTGTGGTGGAATATGATGTGTATTTGGTACTAACCAGACAACATGACACTTTAGAAACAGAAAAAGAGAAAATTAGCAGGTTTGGCTCACGTACAGGGAAAATGAAAAAGTCGAAACATTGCAACACCATTTGTGGCCCATCCAAACAGTGCACACATATGTGGCCCAACAGGTTTTATGTGTCTCTGGCCTGAGGACTTAACAGTCTAGGCTTTTTAGCCACACACGTCAAGATTTTGATACACTCAATTTAAAGGAAAAAAAAAATCTTCTTTTGGGAAGGGTGGTGGGAGAGTCCCCTAGGTTTTATTGACAACCAGTTTGTTTGCCAGTGCAATCGTTTGGCAGCTGCTGGGGCACTATAGGTAATCAATGTGAAGGAACACAGAAGGGCAGTTGCTTTTCCTTGCTGGGTGGGATTTGTCTGATTAGTCTTCTATCATCTGCTTTGTAGCACAAAGAGTTGAGAGTTGAAAAAAGTGGTAGTTATGTGTAGATACACGTTTCTAGCAGTGATTTACACGCATGCACACAGCGTGGCTTGATTCGAGATGAAGAAGCACTGAGGCTCTGCTTCCTGCACTTCAATTTTTCCTGCCTTTGCAGAGATAAGTACCAGGGGAGGTCTCATGTAAATTGGAGACAGAGAAATGATTATCTGTTTATCTTGCTTTCCTTTCAGAGCCTTACAATGGAATCAGCAGAATGCTTCTCCCTCTCCTCCTCATCTCTTCCTATCAAATAAACCTCATTTTAGAAAAATTAGAATGCATTGTCGATAAAGAAAGGTGACCCTAGGTCTTGGATCTGTTTCCTTCATTAGCAGCAAATCGGCATGTAGTGATTGCTGCTTCTAGTATCAATGCTGGAGCGTTTAACTAGTCAGAAGAGTTTACAGATGCCAGAAGAGAAAGCCAGTGATGCATATAATGTATTACTGGAATCATAAATAGCTGAGACAAAGGCTGGTTATTGCTTAGTTCAATATTGTTGTTTAATAGCAACTCTAAATATACTCTGCTGGGTTAAATATTGTACTATTAACTCCAGAGATAATGATTTTCCTAGATTGAATGAGGGACAATCATATTATAGTGTGATGCATTTCTTTGAGCTCCCCATGTGTGAGCAGGGTAATTGAGGAGACTAGCAATTCCGTAAGCCACCCTGAGGGTCAAACTCTCTCATTGTATGGGCTCCTCGCTCCTAGAGAGGGCAGAAGGACTTACTCTATGAATACAAAAGTATTAGATGACCCTCCTTTTTGTATATTTGTAAAGCACTCATCAATCTAGCATCCCAGCCTGTGGATATTATCAATCTCTAACTAATTATAAGATATCCATTCCACAGCAGTAGCTTCAAAGGTAGCAATTTATTCAGACCCTTTTCTCATCCTTTCTTATAGGTAACTGAATGGAGAAATGAGATGTCTTCATGTTGATCTTTTTTTCTCTCTTGGCTGAGCCAAAAGACAAATGAAAAAGACTCAGAGAAAGGAGCCCTCTTTCTAAAGGAGCAGTAATATCCCCAGAAAATGTCTTACCCTTAAACCCAACTCAATAGTTCAATGAGAGAGTATATCACATAGACAGCTGGAGTGTTAGTTTTTATTATATTTTAGGAATACCTTTTTAGCTGCCCAAACAAAAGAAGAATCTGGAGGATGAAAGAAATGCCCACAGTTTACCTTTGCTTGCAACAGACTCTTCACTTTACTTGTATTGTGCATTTGATACTGGTGTCCCTCCTCTTTCTGTTTCTCATATTCTCATTTCCTATTTTATTCAGTGCTGTATTTACATGTTTCATTTAAGGATTCAAAGTTATGGAGGAGAGGAAAGTACGTATATTTATGTATCTAAATATAAATATATATGCACAGCTATATATGTATGTATGTACACATATTAAGATCTCAGTAACAAAGAGGAATTTTATGTAGACTTTTCTGTTCCCTTCTGAGATTTAACCCTTTACCCTAATTACTCTTTTTCTTTAAATTCAGACCCTTTAGAGAGAAGCCTGATACTGTCTAAGTCCACAAAGACTACCAAAGGCTGACATCAGAAGTCAGGAGAGACTTGTACTTCAGTTCTGTTATCTCACCTCCAAATGACTATTTCAATTTGCACGATGCACACTTAAGGTCTGGAGAAACTCCACACAGACATAATCCAAGAGGATTGTGCTGGTAAGTTATGTGAAAAAGTTTTAAAACATTTTATTTTAAAACTCAGAATTTGTGAATTGCTCCACATCACAATTAAATGTTAATTGCTTTATCTGTTTAACACTTTCCTGAGTAGCAGTGGTTAACCAGGAGCTATCCAGCAAAGACTATAAACAGTTGTTTAAAGCTTAATTTATACTAATCTGTCTGCAGAATGACCAATAGAAGCCTTGCTTTTTGAGGGCATTCTGCACTTGTACTTAAGTCGCACTTTTGTTTCTTTTCTCCCCCTGAAGGTCATTTCCAAGGCAGGTTATCTTTTAGGCCTCTTCCTTCACAGAGATGAGGATTTATTTTTATTGCTTTTAAAAATGGGTTAGATGCATCTGATTTGCTTGCTGGTATCTTTGTAATTTCATCATGGGAGTCTTGTCACTGTGATTTTGACTCCTAATTTTATTTTCTAGGTAAAGTGAAGGACAAATGTGAAATGTTTTCCACTTGAAGTGCAAGGATGCTTTGGATTCACAAGCCTGTTGCTGCCTGTGAAACTACTTGCAAAGTAATGACTGCGGAGCTCTGGTGGCTATATCCAGGTGTAACTGTTGAGTTGGTAAATCTTCACATGATCATCAGCTATGGGATAATTTATGGTACAATAGCAGAGACATATTAAAACCACAGGCTTGTTGGTATCTGAATGGGAAGGTTCAGAGATTCCTGGTCCAGAATAAGTTCCTGCTTTGCTATCTTTGCAACGACTTAGGAATTTTTATCGAGCTCCCATTGTTCCTATAATACAGGTTTTTTTCGGGTTAGTAGCTTTTAGGTATGTGTTAATTCCCAGACTGAAGAATATCTATTGGTCTGGGATTTTGGTTTATTCTATTGAAATCTTAACATAGAATAACAGAACATAAAATAATAACAGAAATAAAACACAAACAAAAACTTGCACTAATGCTTGATTATATTTTTTTGAGGAAAAAATGTAACTAGTCAGGTACTTGGAGATTATATTAATTTATAGTAATTCAAGACTTATTCATCTTTGTGTCTTCTTTGTTTTGAATTCTTTTTTTCCTCTTAGAAAATCTATTATTTTCCTCCAAAACCAGAAAGAGACTGAAATTTCACAAGGCAGTATATTCCATAGCACAGAGCAGGGAGATACACTCTAAGCCACTTATATGTCTCTTTTTTTAAAAAAAAAAAAAAAAAAAGATTTTTTATTGAATAACTATACTGAAGCATAATATACAAGATCATAACATGAAGAGGCATCAGCCATCCTCATAACACATGAAATAAAAATAATGGGAAGTTATTGAAATTGCTATAGCAAAGATACTTCTTTTTATGAATGGCATAGTTATTTGCACAGCAAGAAATGTCTGCCCACCTGAACTGACATCATAGAGTAACATCCCAGACTATTTTGTTAAAACTTTTACCAGGAATAAAGTAGCACACTGATTTGGAAATGTCTTAGTTGTGGGATTCATTAATTTTAATGCTTAAAGCAACCTTAGCCTGCCTATCTCTATCTATAAGGTAAGGATTTACCTCTACTTTTGAGAGGGAAGGAGGAACAAACTGAAAGAGCAGTGTAGGGGCATAAGATAAAGGTTCCTAGTAACTGGGTTAAAATAAATGTATATCAAAGAGACACAGGTACAAGTAGGTATCAGATGTTCATCTGCCATGAAATGATGCAGTGTCACTGAGAGCAGAGTACCAAGAGCAGCACAGAATGACAGGTTTACCTTCAGACCAGCTGCAGGATATGATACGGAAAATCAATGAAACATTCTTGAGTCATTTTAATACAAGAATAAATAAAGATCATGTGGAGCCGGACCTGAGTCTCTTTGTTGGTGGAGTAGTCCTTTGCCTACTAAAGCCAAGACCTCCAGTAAGGGCAATTATAAAGGTGTCTTTTGACGTGGAGAAGATGTTATGTTGTGTTTAAAACTAGGAGGAAAAAAGATATTCTGAACAACTCTAGTTCCACTGACTTGATCCCAGCTGTGTATAAAGGTTTAGAACGTATTTAGAAATAAAAAACAAATAAATGTCTGGATTTAAATAAAAATCAAGGCAAAATACAACTTAGGTTTACTAGAAGTTGATCATAACAAGCAAATATAATCTATTTTTTTTTTGTAAAATATACATTCCTCTATACAAGGAAGAAGCAGATCTAATTTTCCTTTCTCAGTAAAGCATTTGATGTAGAATTACATGAAGAGTTGCAAGTTAAAAAGAGGAAGATAGGGTTGACAAAATGAGTAAAGAACTGGATAAAAGAGAATATTAAATGGGGAAGAGTTGGACTGGAAGTAGGCTCCTAGCCAAGTTACCTAAGGACTATTCTTAGGCTCAATTTTCTGTAGTATTTTCATTATGGACTTTGATGCTGTAGGAATTTGCTGATGGTACAAAATTTGGAGATAGCAGTACAGAGGAGCATTGGGATGCTGTTCAAATGAACTCAATGACCTTCAAGGGGAAGCAATAGAAATGGAATAAAATTCAAGTTAACAAAGGGCAAGTTCATACACTTTGGGACTAATCATAAGATTTTTCTCATTTAAGCTGGGAAATCTGTGGTGGAAATGACAGAGGAGGAAAAGCAAATGAATTAGTTGAGCATAGGATGACTGTGAGCCACTCATCTTGCAGCACTTCAGAAAAGACAAATAGAACCCTTCAGCATCTCAGGATAAATAATTTATGATGGAGACAAAATTCTAAATTCCGTAGCACAAGTCAGTGACGCAAAGCAAGTCATTGCAGAGTACCAAGCTGGTGAGACTTTAACCGGAATACCATTTTGAGTCATGGTGGCTCCTAGGGGAGAAAGCAAAAGAGCTTTAAGGGCTGTAGTTGAGGTCTACCAGGAGGATAATCTAGGGAAGACCACCACAACCTTGTTTGGCAGGCATGGCAGAGGCTGAGGAAGATCTTTGTACGTGAGAGGAGGCCAGGGAAGCTTGTTCAGGATGGACTTGCCCTGTGTGAAGGACACATGGACCAGAGTTGATGAAGTTAACAGCTTTTTCTATCCATCTGAGTAGGTATAAGCTGCTGGACACCTGCACAGTGGAGAGAATGGACTGCAGCAGCAGGAGATGCAGACCCTACCTGGCTGATGAGATTGCGCTGTGCTTTAATCCGAGCTGAGTAGTTCTCCAATCTGGATGAATTCGATACTGCAAGCACAGGTTCATCAGGAGAGTTTCTGTGCCAAAGGCTGCTCTGGGTGAGTGGTGTTAGTCTTGGGTCTGCTCCTGTAATACACATTTCCAGCTGCTGGTTTTGTGAGGTTTTGGTTTTTTCCCCCAGTGGTTTATGCTATTAAATTTCATCCTTGGGAGCTAGTTATAGTTCTGCTCTAAACTTCTCCTGCATCCAATGTGATGAGTCTCAGGGACCCAATGCCATATTTCTGGTCAACTGCCAGACTGTGTCTGGACTCAGACACCATGTATGAACTTTATATACCTGGAGGAAGCCTGATTTTGTGCGTAACTGCATTTTTGAGCACTGTAAGTTAGCTCTGTCTTGTGCTATCTGGCACCTGCTTAAGGTATCACGCCACAGTCTCAAACTTTCAAATAGGGCCGATGTAATTTCAGCCTAAATCATCTCTACTGCTAAAAATTAATTAATTATCAAATTAGTCACAGTTTGATGTCTATCAGCTTCTTGGTGTAATTAAGATACAAGAATTACACAAAAGTTTCCACCTACTGCATAGGCAAAATATACTGCCACTTGATCTTTTCCGAGATTAACATTTTAGGTTTAATAATAGTAGGATAGAATGCAGTGAAGTGTAAAGCATCGTACATACAAAAAATTCAGTTGCACAAACCCACTCAACAACAGTACTTTGAAAAAGAAGAGAGTATGGGGTTATAGAATAGGGGTCATCAATACAAGCTCTAGGAAAAAAGAAACAAACATATTCTTATCATGAACAGCAGCTCGATGCAGAAGACATGCAGGATAACTATTCATTTTCCTCTGTCTCTTTGAATACTTCACATTATAGAAAGGCTATTGCAGGACAGTTTAAGTGGAAACAGGCCTCTGAATAGTCCTCTACCACTCAGAGAAGTGGTGGACACACCATCTTTGGAGGTACTTAAAAGATGGCGTAGATGAGGTGCTTAGGGACATGGTTTAGTGGTGGCAGTGCTAGGGACACTGTTGGACTAGATGATCTTAAAGGTCTTTTCCAACCTAAACGATTCTATGATTCTGTAGTAAGTTTTTGTTACCAGATATTAAGAATCATGAAACGAGAACAAATTCTGAAGAGGAGCTTTCCAATAGCTGAAGTAAAACGAACTGCAGAGAAAGGTTCAACATTTGGGTTTATTGTCTCTGCAGAAGAAGAGACTGAAGGAGGCCATTATTAAAGATTTTGAAAATAAATTGGTTGTTACAAAACCGATTATAGTTACATTGATGTATATATATTGATTGTTGACCAGATTGTTGGATGAGTAGTTGAATGAAACACAGAGGTTAGAGATGCATATTGATCTATGAATTAATAATATATTATTAGACAAAGGTATTCCCAGGGTAGTTTTGGTAAATCATGTCCTGGCTCAAAGTAGATAAGAAAGACTTCTACCCTGAGAATTCTAGGATTCAGTGCAATTTTCAGAGATGGAGGACTCGACAAATTAAAAATGCTGACACATCTACTGAAATTGTTATACAACTCTAGGAACTTAGGGTGATTTCACTGCTTGCAAATGCAGTGGGGTTCACAAAATCTGGAAAAGACTCTTATCATGAAGGATTTTGTAGTTTTTTTTATCCCAGAAAACTGTGCATGTTCTTTCTGTTGTTCATTAGGTAGGCA
This sequence comes from Apaloderma vittatum, assembly GCF_000703405.1. Classification (NCBI taxonomy): domain Eukaryota; kingdom Metazoa; phylum Chordata; class Aves; order Trogoniformes; family Trogonidae; genus Apaloderma; species Apaloderma vittatum. The sequence continues at coordinate 9,092 of NW_009722254.1, read as the reverse complement.
GCTATGCGGTCTAATGCATGAAACAAATATGCAGACAGAGATCTATTTCCAAAGATAGGAAATAGTTCATTGATTATCAAGTACTGTGTGTTAGCTAAATTAGGATGAAATACAGTTGCAAATAGTTCAGAAAGGATATCAACAGATATTCCCACCTTAAGTAACTCTGTTTCTAATAACTCGTTCTTTTAGACTGCTGTAAATCCTTGGCAAAAGTCAAGGAAATGAGAACACCGTGCACAAGCAGTATATGCCTTACTAGTTCACTGAATCAAGTCTGTAGAGCTATTACAAAAGACTCCATAACTTAGAGAAATGCCACTGTTATGATTGCTTGCTTTATTCTTGGAGGACTTGTCTACATACATCTAACTACACAGGGAAAAAGACATAAACAAAGCATTTTTTCCACCAGAAGAAATTTCTTTTTAACTTGGGAAAGACAAGGGAACAAGTATGACAGCTAAGTGTAGATGAGGAAACTTTGATTATGGCATCTTCCTTATGGCAGAGTTTTTTTCAACTGGGCCTAGAAGATCTCTTACAATTAGCTTAAGACAGATGACTAACTCTCACAGACTACTTCCAACATATCCATCTGTTTTTTCCAGGTGAAGGTGTAAATGATTTTATTTTTTTTCTCTTGATGTTTTCTTTTTCTCCTGTGTAGGCCGTATTTCATATCTACAGTGCTTAATTCACCTGAGAAATTTGTACAGTAACTCAAGTCACATCCCAGGCTTACAAATGGCTGGTGTTGCTCTGGCAGAGCCAGTTACTAGGTGCCTGCTCCTCTATTTATTGTAGCACTCTGTGGCATGCAAAGCCAGAGAGAGGGATGTTGACCACATACAGATTAGGTTTTCTCCCATTTTTCTGCCAACATCTGAAGAGAAAGCGTGTGTTGGTGTTTGCACAAATGTTTAGATATTGGATTCAGCCCAACATGTTGAGGGCACGTGACGCAGGGTGGGAGGGCAATTGTGTGATGCCTTGCAGAGTGACTCCCAAACAATACAACTGGGCTCCTAGACCAGCCAGCAAGTGTGGACGAATCCTGAAGTCAACCTAGTAATTTTTGTTTGGGAAAGGGGCTGTTGAATGATGGATTTGAAACTGGACCTCCCATCTGTTCCTGATTCATCTTCTGCTGAAGCTAAAGAATGAGAATGAGCAAAAGCTTCATCCAGCCGTCTGGAGATCATGTCACCAGACCAGACGGCAGTAATTTAACTTTCCTCTCTCATAAGACCAGTATATACTGGCAGAAATTTATTGTTTCTTCATTACTAAGGATTTACTGAATGCTTCGTTGTTCTTGTGGTGAAGGCAATATTTTCTGCTTTGTAAATGTGACCTTTCCCTTCTGGGTATTTTTTAGCCAGCTCTATTTTGCTTGCATGTGATAAATGTGTGGAGCATTACATAGAGGACAAAGTCCCAGCAGAGGATTAATAAGGACTGTCCTGCATGGTGAGGAATACTTAACTGTACTATTACCTAAATCTTCATATAGAGTACTTTCCTAGGGCTGTGATATAGCACCAAATGGTTATAGAAAATCACTAGATTGAATTGGAGGAAGGGGAGGGTGTAGTGGTTTGACACTAGCTGGATGTCCAGTACCTAGCAAAACTTCTCTGTCACTGCTTCTCTCAGATGGACTGGGGACAGAAAAAAATAACAAAAGGCTCCTGGGTTAAGATAAGGACAGGGAGAGACCACTCACTGACAACTATCATGTGCAAACACAGACTTGACTTGGGGAAATTAGTTTAATTTATGAACTATCAAACCAGAGAAGGGTAATGAGAAATAAAACCAAATCTCTCAACACCTTTCCTCCACTCCTCCCTTCTTTCCAGGCTTAACTTCAGTCCTAATTTTATCTACCTCCTCCCTGAAAGTGGTGCAGGTGGGTTAGAGAATGTGGATTGTGGTCAGTTCATCACAGGTTGTCTCTGCTGCTCCTTCTTCCTCAGGTGTAGGACTCCTCACACTCATCTCTTGCTGCAGCGTGGGGTCCCTCCCACAGGAGACAGTCCGCAATGAACTTCTCCAGTGTGAATCCTTCCCATCAGCTGCAGTTCTTTACTAACTGCTCCAGCATGGATTCTTTCCATGGGGTACAGTCCTTCAGGAGCAAACTGTTCCAGAGTGGATCCCTTATGCAGTCACAGATCCTGCCAGCAAACCTGCTCTGGCATGGGCTCCTCTCTCCTGCCATCAGCCTGCTCCACCACTGGCTTCCCATGGGGTCACAGGCTCCTTTGGCATCCACCTGCTCCAATGTGGGGCCCTCCATGGGCTGCAGGTGAACATCACCATTAATGTCCATGGGCTGTGGGGGCACAGCCTGCCTCACTATGGTCTTCATCATGGGCTGCAGGGGAAGCTCCACTCCAGCACCTGCAGCACCTCCTCCTCCACCTCCCTGGTCCTTCTTCACTGACCCTGGTGTCTGCAGAGTTCTTTCTCTGATGTATTTTCACTCCTTTCTCTGGCTGCAGTTGTGGTTGACCAGTTTTGGTTTTGCTTCTTCCCTTCTTAAATATGTTATTCCAGAGGTGCTACCACTGCTGCTGATTGGCCCAACCTTGGCCAGTGGTGGGGTCTGTTTCAGAGCTGGCTGGCATTGGCTTCATCACACATAGGGGAATCTTCCAGCAGCTTCTCAAAGAAGCCATCCCTGTAGCCTGCCCCCTCCCCCCAAAAAACCCCCACACCCTTGCCATATTAACACAATACATAGCACTGGAAAGCAATGAAATTTAGGAAAATAATAGACCAGATTCTTAATGGATAAATTAGTGATGCTTACTTAGAGATAATGACACTGATATCCACAAAAGTTCTGTCTACAGCAAATGCAGGCAGGGACCTGGGGCTGCAGGAACACAGACCTCAGAATGATATGGAGCGTGCACCAAAACCCAGTGTGTTTTCAAGTGATGTGAGCACTCCTTGTTTTGCAAAAGGGCAAATCTGCTCTAGATTATCCCTAATTAGCCTCCTGTCTCTATGGTTGCAGCTGAACGATGTCGGTTTATGTCATAAATCCCTTTTTAGTGTGTAGAAAGTCTGTCATTTATTTTCAAAGCAGCTGTGCTTTTCTGATAGATAGAGAGACATCTGTGCTGGTTGTTGTATCAGTTGAACACACTTGCGATGGCTTTCCTACTACCTCACTCTGCTGTGCTATTACTCCTTTCCTTGTGAGAGGAAGCAGGAGTGAAGGCATCTATGATCTTTGGAATTTATTAAGGTAAAGGATGCATACTGGCTATCTGAATTAACTGAAAATACAAACTACCGTTTTATGAAACACTTTAAAATAGTGACTCAATTCACTAGAAAGAAACAGGTTGCCTTTGACATTCGAAGGAGCAGGCTAGGAAAAAAATTCAAATTGAAGTTACATAAAGTGGACAAGTTATTTGGAAAACTGCTATCATATAGTACCTGCTAGCAGGTCCTAATCAGATTGGAAGGGTGTGTTACTGTAATACTCATTATTTTATTAATAACTTATTAATAGGTTAAAACAAATAGTTATCAGCATCTTCTGTGATGTAGGCAGTATAGATTACAGATGATGTAAAATCTGAAAAGTCCGTAGATTCCACAAACACTGAGTAAATTTCAGAATGAACTTCATAAATCAGAGAAACCTTGTGCAAGAAAAAAGTCTGTGATTCAGTAAGAGCAAATGCAAAGTATGGCATAGAAGTCAGGATTACCTGGCTCAGCAGGCTTTCTGCAGGAGTGGATCTAAGGCTTCTGGGAGGTTACAAAACATCAAGAACCAGGAATATCACACAGGTGCAGAAACCCCGGAGAGCTTTTACTTAAATGCAGAGGAAGAAGTGTTATGCATTTTAAAACCTAGGCTGTAATGCTTCCTTTGCTTATGAGATTCACACTTTGAGAAAAATGAGGGAAAACTGAAAACAGTCTTATAGGTGGCCATAGAAATGATCTCAGCATCTAAAAAGAGCCAGACATATGAATTATGGAAACTTCACAGGCGATTGTAAAGAAGCGGCTACAAAAAAGTCAGAATAGGTGTAAACACAGTAATTTCCTAATACAACTGGGGAATAGACCAACTGTTATCTCAAAGTCACATTCATTCATGCTACTTCTAGGTCATTGATTTTGTACTTTTTTTTTCTATTGTAAGTTGAATTTTGCCCATCTTTGAAGAAAATTACTTTTTTTTTTTTTTGATACCTGAATTTAACAAAAAAGTGGCTTTCTGTGAATGAAAATTAGTTAACAAACCTAAAAGCTATTTTGATCCAGAAGCTAGGAGAAATCCATGTGACATTTGATAAGGTATCTATACCATAGATAGAATTACACAGGATGAGAGCGCCTGATACGCAAACTTTAGAAATTACAATGTCAAACCACATCCAATTTGCATAATGTTATTTGTAGCACAGTGATACCAAGAAAATGAAGAAAAATCATGGCACTAAAATGCACTGTAGAAACCAGGTTTGAATGAAACCTCTTGGGCATGAAGGAGGATAAACCCTGACCCTCAGACCAGCAAACTCAGCTGTGCACAAAATGGTGTGAACTGGGCTGTCCCTCTGCTCTCTCTTCTGGGGGCATCCATTTAGATTTTGCATTTAGAGCAATGTCTGCAGGTGAAGCTGATGCAGTGCAGACTATCAGTCACTCCCCGAAGCTGCTTCAAATATTCAGCATGATCTTAGCTTTTGGTGCTTTCTGTCTTACTATGCTCTTGAAGGAAGATGATAAGAGAAATTAACATCCAGCCTATTGCTTGAACATCCATTTTCTATTAAATAACCCTTTTGCTGTCTATAGCTGCTCTTCCTACCTTTATCTGTTGAGGCTCGGGATGGTCATGATGCTGAGACAATTTTATGAAAGTCAACTCACGAATTGCTTCACTCCTTTCATTACCAACTGAGAAGCATCTGTTTTTCAGACATGATGCCGAAAGAGAAATGTACTCCTCTGCTTAGGTATCCTGCAGCACCAAGATCAATTATATGAAATCCATGCTCTTGGGCTTTAAAGACTGTGGATAGTGGGATTTTGGAAATTAGATTGAAGTAGTTAAGTGTTGCAAATTTCCCCTCTTGAGCGGCTGTAGCTTGATACGGCTGCTTAAAGGATTCTTTGGCAAATGGATTGCATTTCCTAGTGGGATTTATGCTGTGAATAAATAAATTTCTATAATCAACTACTGATACTTCTGCAGTCTTCATAGGCTGCCTTTCAACTAAATGCACATGTGTATAAGAATTTCTGTCCATTTAAAATCAAGTAAGGCATTGAACTGGAATGAAAACCTCGTACCTAGCCAAAAAATCCATCAATTTTTTACTTTGCTTTGTAAATTTGTGAATTTTGTTAGTGCCCTTGCCTATTAAATGCTAACTGGGTGTCAGTCAAATGCAGAGCTTACTTGCCAGTGGGAGTGCTCTGGAAATGAGAGGTAGCATCTTGGAACATCTTTCGTTTAAAGAGTGATATCCCCTCAGCTTTCCAAAGATGTATAATTTTCTTTTCAAGTGATTCTGTCACAAATCCAGACAGCTCTCTTCCTTCAAACAGAAGCAGAATTAGGGAATGGTAGCCTGCAGGAAAGGGAGACTGAGGGAAGAACCCCCCCCGGGCTAGATAATGAAAGATGTTTAGATATTTTCAGCATTATATTTATGTTTAAGCTGATAGTCAAGCTTCCAGAATACTGAGAGACTAGGCTGCAGTTTCAGCGTATCTTTCAAGGTGTTCTTTTTTGGTTTTGTTTTCTCTGACCTTTGGAAGGCTTTGAAATTTTGTAGGTACCCTAATAAAAAGGAACTGAAAATCTGGTCACTTAATTGGTCCTGAAATGGAAAGAAAACTCATGCAAATATTGTTTTAACAGTAGCAGCTGGTATCAGGCACTGGGCTGGGGAACCTCCGCAGTTACAATTTTGAGTCTTAATAGCTTCTGACATAAATAGGACTGACTGTGAGAAATACTTCCACTGTTTGCTTGTTGTACACAGTTGATGATGTGCAACATTGTGACTGCACCACTGTTCTTCCTTAAATAACCTTCTTACTGCTCTTTGAGTCTTAGCCCAGAGATGCCAGCGCTTCTGTCAACTTGGGGAGTTCAGTGCTTGCCAATGTGAGAATTATCTCTGAGCTCGTTAGTGCTAGCTCTTTGAACATCTTGCTCTTGAACTGCCAGCTGTTATAGGATCTGATCTCTTTTCTTGACAAAGTCGGAGTAAACAAATAAATAAATACCCTACCCCTGGCAATGGTGTACTCACATTTGATATCTATCATTTTCCAGAGAAATTTTTGTTCTTTCACTTGTTTGCTTTTCTTCTCCATTCTCTCCCCAATCCCTCCAAATTTTAACTTAACCTAGAAACAGAGCTTTACAGGAATAATTTTCTAGGTGAGGCTCCATTTTGATGACATGAATGTTATTTTCTTCTCCTCCTTTTACAAAATGAAGCATCCATTTTCAGTTGTGCTACTGTGCTGTGATCACATGCACAAAGTTGTGCTGAAACATCCAAGCTTAAAATAAAATAAAATATAGTAAGGGATACGGACTGGTCTGCCAGGTCAGAGCCCAAGAGCAAGGCTGGGATTTAGTCCTAGTCCTGGCAAAGAGACTGTTGCCATTTCTGATGGAAGCAGAATCAAGATGGAAAACAGAGTTTTCATTCCACTGGAAAGCGATATAGTTGTACAAAGGTGGGAACTTAATTCTCCTCTGCCTCATCTCCACTGACTTCGGGTTGGTAGCCTCGCTTTGTCTTGCTTTTGCCTCTGTTTTGGCAGCAAAGATCTCACTCTAAGCTCCTCTGTGTAACCACAGTACTTCTGTTTCCCCAAATGGTCTATTATATTAGTAGAAGATAACTACTCTTTTTTTCATTAACTCACTTAATACTGCACTTCATTAAGTTTGGAGTGCCTAGAGCTTACACACATATGTAATATACATGTTTATACAATCAGCTCAGGAAACCCGATCTTCACACTTTTACTGTTTGTTTGACTTTTATTGAGGCTGAGGCATTTTACAAGTCAGGGAATTGTCAGTTGTCACTACTCTGTCACAGTAATTTAGAAGCCAGGTAGCAGAGCTCAGAATCCCAATTGTGGTGATATCAAAGCTGTTTTGCCAATTCCTAGGATGGAGTTTTAATGGGGAAATAGTAGAACAACCTTCTCTCCATGGAGGTTGCAACTAAGACAGAAGAGTTCGAGCAAGTAAAAGAATCATCCAGTCTCCATCAACTGTGTGAATCCCTGACAGGGGGAGTTAGTCCTTCCCCATTTCATCCCTTCTACTAATACAACCCCTTAATATGTCTCATCTGTCACTTCCCACAGAGAAGCTCAAAGCTTTTGCCTACTTTTATTCTAGTTAGTCCTTGCTTACATCTTCACGTGGTTATCATCTTTAATGGATGACACACCATAAGTGTGTCTGATTTGTCTTAAATCCTCAGCTGGAGTCTGAGACTGTGGGACCAATTTTTGTTGTACAAGATGAGTGTTTCTAGCCCTACTCACACTTTAGACTGTGCAAAGTGTGCTGTACAAAGACCACGTCAGTTACCAGAACTCCAACAACGTGGAAGTGATCAGGCTTCACAGAGTCCCTCTGAAAGGTGGAAGTAAAGTAGTCTGGCGAAGACAAGTTCAAAAGTAGATGTCTGTTTTTGTACAGAAGACGAGCTGAGGAGACTGATTCCTATGGAGTGTGATGAGTTTCTTCTGTCCTGTACCTGTTTACAAGGATCTTTTACGAAATCTGAGAAGTAGGTGAACACTACTGCCTAATAAGTAGAAGTGGTCTGAAAGTTAAGTTTCAAATACTTAGATATTTATGACTGATGACCTCTTGTATAACCTGATGAGTCCCTAGCTCACCTTTCCTTCGTGTAAGAAGAGGATTTGATGTGGATGTGTCTTTGTCCAGCTAATGCTGTCTGCAAATGAATTCCTGAACTCCATGTTGCAATCAAGGTGCAATTAGGAGGTTGAGCTGGTGTTGACACATGAAGCTGGCATGCAAGTTTAAACCCAGTGTGCTTTGACAGCAGTACTCCAGCTGCTGGCGCCAAAGAGGTGGTGAAACAAGCCTTGAGACTCAGCAGGCCAGTGGTGGAGGAGTAGGAGCAGGTGCCAGGAAAAAGTAAAATAAAAAGAAAAAAAGAAAAAAAAAAGAAAGAAACAATAGCATCAATGATTTTTTTTATGGCAGTACTCTGTGTTCAGCAATTAATGTAGCAAGTACTGCTCAGTTGGCATGGACAGGAAGAAAGTCACAGATAACTCCCTTAACAAATTAAACTCAATTTCCCCCTAGTATCTTCACCCATTTACAGCCCCTGGAATTGCTCTCATGTGCAAGTAACTTCTTCCTTTTTTTTAACAGGGCAGATTTGATCAGCATGTCTGTTCTTGAAGGATAGTTATTAGGGTTGGCTTCCTCATCCCAGTGAACCTGTAATTTCACAAATAACACCTATTGCAGCTTCATCTTAGGAAGAAAAAAAAACAGAAAAAAGAAAGTGGAGCTGGAAGAGGGCATAGGAGTGATTTCTATCAAACAAAGATTTTGGGCCAAAGTCTTAGCTACCAGAGAACAATGTAGCAGCCAAGGAATGGCACTGTTCCCGGCTTTTTCTGGGTCTTTTTTATTCACTGAGGCAATAGGTACTATGATTTGTCCAAGTAGACAATTACTCTAAAGTGGTGCTCAAGTGCTGGTCAGGAGCACTTGAATTTGTCCAAAGAGATGATTCTCCATCCTTGGTGTATTTTGTGTTATCTAGCTATTTCTTCAGATGGGAAATTGAACTAGGCTGGATTTACTGAAGCATGCATTAATGCTAAGCTCTGTCTGGATGGTCATGAGGTGGAAAAATTGAATGTCTAGCAAATGAATTCCTCCCAGCTTCATCCAGCTGGAAGGGGGAACTGCTCAAACAGACTTTGGAGAGAAAGATTTTTCTGTTCATTTTTTTTATTTTATGATACCTTACTTTTATTTTATGATATATAAATATATATATATATATTCA
>NW_009722253.1:18384-35108 GCF_000703405.1 Apaloderma vittatum | reverse complement strand
GAAAGTCCAAGTGTGTCTTCTAAGAATTTATATGCCTATTTTTCCCCCTCTGAAGTTTTTCATCCCTGTTGCATTGGGCCATTGGGTCTCCAGTGTGCTTGTACCAAGCAGAAGCAGGCTGTCACAGGGCAACACCTGGCTTCTCTTGAAGATTTAGCAAAAAAGATGGGGCATTAATTAAAAGCTGCTTAATCTTCTCATTGACATTTACTAGGCCAGAGCTTTCATGATCATTGTTATGGAAGTGCTGTCAATGAGACTTAAAATGGGAGCTCTAATTGTTAAGGACTATATAGCAATTTTTATAAGCACAAGGCCATTAAACACCAAATTTTGATTTAGGTAATTGCATTCTACCTGCTTAGATCTCCCTCTCCTGAAGATTATTTTTCCTTCCATGACCAGTCCTGAAATGTTGTTACGCGCTGTTAAATAACTGCCATATTGCTTTACTGCAGTGCAGTAAGAGAAGAGAGAACTATGTATATCCTTGCTTTAAAATCACTTTTGGGTGCATATTAGCGTATAAATGTGTGATGCTGTTGTTGCAAAAATTGTAGACCCTAACTCCATATTAAGATAGGGACTATGCTGAGTGGTGTAACTTATGGTGTTTGTCCCCAAAGGGAGCGTTTACTGTGTTTTTTGCTGTTGTGTCGTGTGGTGAAAATGAGCCTGATGCTTTGAAGTGAGGTGGCTACACATTTCTGGAGTGGCTTTGCATACAGTGTGAACAAATGCTTGAATTTCTGTAGTTCATTGGTGAGCAGATTTTATTTTTTTTTAAATCCTGATTAACCTTGTTAGATAGAGGTAACTGCTGTGTGATCGGCTGGGTACACAGTGCAAGGCACACCTGGAGCCTGGCTTGGCTCATGGTGCTGGCGAGGAAGGAGCCTGGTGTGAGGCAGCACGTGAACAATCCACCAAGCTGCTTGTTTAGGTTGATTTTTTTGTTTTGATGAGCAGGCAGAAGGCTGGCTGCTCTCAGTTACAGACTAGGAGGCTGTTGCAGCTACAATGTTAACACGGTCAATACTTGAGATATGGTTATCAGAGGCTATTTTTTTGGGATGTGTTTTTTTCCCCTTTTATAAAACCAAAAGCCCACGTCAGATAGGATTTCAAGTCAAGCTTGGAAATAGGATGAAAAGTGTGAAAGCATGTTTCCAAAATGAATGTGTATCATTTATCTTATGAATTCATAAAGTGTTTGGGACTAAATAAAGGGCATGCCACATGGCACCTCACAAATAGATCTTGATGCACTTCACAAATTATGAGAAGATTGAAAGAGGTGCCTGGATGTCTGCATTGCTGTTTGACTCCTTGGGGTTCCATAAAGACTTCATCCTTAATCTATCCCTAGGGTCAAATGCAATAGATTTGGTTTGTCCTTTGAGCCTTTCTTTAAAAGGAAAGTCCTTCTAGGAGGCCCAGACCTCCCTTTGCTGTTGTATCCATAATATTGACATGACAGTGAGAGCAAGAGTGAAGTGTGCCATTAAAAGAAATCAATGCGAAAACTGTAGCAGTAATGAGAGAGGCTCTGCAGTTCACCACTGTCATTTTCTTACTCTTTGTTGTAAACCAGCCCCCTTTCCTCACTTGTGAAGCTCGTTGGTCGTTTGGGCTTCTGTTTTGCTCTCAGGCAGTTAAGTGTTGCATTTCCAGTTGATTTCAGTGGTGTAGGAGCAGGGGATCAGGTCCCAGTTGTGCAAAAGTTTATATATGCACTTAATTTTTAGTACCAGGAGCTGCATTTTATAGGGTATAGAGCAGGGTGGCTTCTCAAAGCTGATATGATTGCATGACTACTGAGGAGCTGCCTTGTAGCTCATTAGCTTTAAAGGCCCTCAAAGCATGGGCTTTGCCAGCTTACCTGTCCCTAAAAGTCCTGCCATGCTTCTGGGATTACCTTTCCTGTAACTTGTACTGGCAGCTGTTATCAGCTTGGGCTATGAGTTTGGTGCCCACGGAAATGGGATTGGCCTTGGGCATATGGATGGGGAACTGAGAAAATCTACAGGTTTTTTCCCCAAACTCCTCCCTACCTGGTGCCAGAGATGACGTATGTATGGCCCAACTGAGTATAGAACCGCTGTTGATGGCACCAGTGATGATTCATGCTGGCACTGCCCCATGGGAGTGAAAAATTGGATGCTGGAAGGGCAAAGAAGATGATGTGCAAGTGGATTGGTATTTGATGCTTCTCTTGGTGACCTTGAGTAGGCATTGCCATGGTGCATGTGGACCCTGTGCTGCCAAACCCACCGCTTGTCAGGTGATGCATGTGGTCAAGGATCCGACAAATCTTTTCATAGAACTGTAGAATCACAGAATGTCAGGGGTTGGAAGGGACCTCTAGAGATCATCTAGCCCAACCTCCCTGCCCGAGCAGGATCCCCTAAGGCAGGCCACACAGGAACGTGTCCAGGAGTGTTTTTTGATGGTTAATAAACTTTGGGTGAATCTGTGTGTTATGCATTGCATCCTGGTCTGGGCAATTTGTTTTTGTGTGAGTGAAATTTCATGTGCAGATTCTGTAGTATGTTGTATTTGTTTCTGCCTTAAGCTGTTGCCTTGTGTACTATTAAACACTGGATGCAGCCTTTGTGACAACTTGTGGTAGTTAATTAATAAGCATTCATCAGCTGCAAATTTACTGTGAGTCTTGTCATAGTTGATGTCTGGATTAAGGCCTGAGCTCCTGTAATCCTCTGATGAAGTTTGCTTTTCCTTTTAAATGTGTAGATTTATTTTTGCATGTGTGTATATAGTAAGAGCTCCTTCCTTTCTGTAGCTAGAGAAAAGCTTGAATATGTGCCCAGAAGGTGTAATAATACATCAGAAACTGGGTGGCTTGTGAATTTTAAGCAGCATTTGTCATTCTTGAGGACCTAGGGATCAAGGCTTTCCATTCCTGGGGTCAGCAGTATCAGCTTTTGTGTACGTAGCTGAAAAACACTAAAATGTGTATGTTGTTTTTGCTTCTCCATTTTAAAGATGGATCTCACCTGTCTCTCTTTGTAAATGTAACTCAGAAGACAGGTGTGAAGAGCCTGGCACTTATCTGAGGACTTGTGATAGCTTTGTATTGTTCTAGGTGTCAGGCAGAGGTTGCTGCTGTGCCCTTAGGAAGGCATTGAGTTCTGTTGGTGATGCAGCCAACAGATAAACTCAAGATCCGACAAGCGCAAGATGACTTTTTTATTTAAGAGATTATCTGACCTCTCTGCACTCAACAACATGCTAAATCAGTTTTACAGTTGTTCCTATTGCATGGGGAAATGGGGCTGATCCAGAGCTCTCCAGTGGACATGTGGTGTTGGTGGCATCGGGGTCGCCCTGAGTATGTGTCGAAAGCATTTCAAGCATTAAAAGGAGGCAACTCTGCTTTAGATTCTGCTGAGTTTTCTGCCACTGCGCCAAACTCCTTTACTGGTGGAATGAAGTTTGCTATTAGCAAATAGGGATGATTTTAAGAAGCCAATTGTCCATAAACTTGATCAATATTTGAAGGCAATGCATGCACCAGGCCAAAATTGCCATCTCCCTAGTACCAATCTATCCCTAACTACAGTCCTTCTCTTTTGTGTTAATGTGCTTTAAAGCAGATATCTCTTATGCTTGTGGACAGACCCTTAAATTCCCTGTTAATTCTCCTTTTGCGAAGGTGTCTGGACTTCAACTCGTCTAACTCCACCTGTCTGAAAACCAGGCATCCAGGCTCCCTCCACAGACAGCCTGCTATCTGTAGCAGGACATTCAGTGTGCGTAACTTAACCTTTCCCTTCAGAGGGCAAAGTTACTCTCATGAGGTATCTATTTTTCCTTCTTTACTAAAGAGGGAGTTTCTGGATAGCAAGCTGCAGGGATTGTTAGTTAGCATCCTGGGCTACCTTTAGGGTTGCAATGCTGTTTTGTTCCCCAGGTGCTACAGAAGGAGGCAAAGGGAAAGGCAGGGAGCAGGTTTTAATTTTGGAAGCAGTGCAGTCTGAATGTTTTGGTGTTTCCATAATGAAATATTGGACAACTTAGTTTTGTGGGAGGAGGGGAAGGTATGCTGTCTACCTGGACTTTGGATTGGGGGGAAAAGTAGGTCTGTAAATTCCAGCTTTCTTGCTGGGGTGGAAATGCTGTTTCCCAGTTGTGGTTGACAGGCAGAGGTAATGGGATTGTGCCGGTGCTGAGGATCCGCACAAAGTGGTTGAAGGGAGCTGCCTCTGCAAAACTAGTGACAAGGGAGTGTTAGTGGTGTGGGTTGTTTAATGTGCAAGTTTATGGTGGGAAGTTTAGAGGGATCATTTGCAGTCAGATGTGGTGTAAATGGAATTTAAACTGGTGCATTGTCATTAGTAGCACACAGGGGATTTACCTGCTTGGGATCTGTAAGAGATTGGCTGGGTTGCGTGTATGCGAGATGTACGCAGTTCCAGGCAAGTGGGCAGATGTAAAGGGATGAGGTCTAAATTTGGCTGGCTTGCAAGCTGGCCCTGTGTATCTAAGCGTAAGTGCTGAGACAGGCTATCTTGCTGCCTCCCATCCCTTTAGCTTATTTTCTGGAGGTTTTTATAGTGAAGCCAAAGACCATGGTTTGGAAATGAAGCAGGACAACAGCACAAACAAAAGCAAAGGTCTGACTGTCTGAAGCTTTTATGCCCACAGGGTCCAACAAAATCAGAAATAAGGCTCAAAAAATTCTTAGTGCTTACCTACTTCACAAAAACCTCTGAGTGTTTTCCCTGTTCCTGAAGGATAGTTTCCTACTGTTGGAGGAAGGGCTAAGTGCAAAATACTGAGAGGAGACTGGTTTAGGGGAGGGGTATTTTTTTTTCTTTTGCTGTACGTTATACTGCATTGTTTCCCCAGTATGTGCCAAAAGAAATAAAAGAGCTCTTAAAGCTCTGTGCCCTGATGCTTCAGGAAAGCAGGGTCAGGATTCTTGCTACAATGGCTTTTTATGAGGTATATCAATGGTGTCCCTAGACTTCTAGTCAATGAATGTGGGAGGTGTGGGGAAGCAGGCAGGAGAATAGTAGAGGATAAAAGTTGCATTCTTGTCTGGTGTAAGTCAGTGTTGTTATGCTATACCTGTTTGCACCAGCTGTTGCTCTTCAGGCTTTGTTGGGAAGATTGGTCTTGTCTTGTCATACAGTACAGTACTACCCAGTGCAGACAGAGTGGTTTCTGCCAGCCTAGGGAGCAAGGGAGTACCTGGTAGCGCCAGGCCAGTGGAGAGGGATGATGTACTCAGCCAAATGTGGGGATGGCAGCCATGTGCCTGCTTTGGAGGGACCTCCCCAACCCTCCACAAAGTGTGTTGCTGAACTGAAACAAACACTGAAAACCCCTTCTGGAGTGTATTGTGTTTATTCACCGGAATAAATTTTGCCTTGGAGATGAGAATTGATTACTCTTTGAAAAATGGTCAGTTTCCCTTTTTCAGCCTTTGTGAATGCTGGAGCAGGGTGTGCAAGGGAGCTGGAGGGAGCTCTTGGAGAAATAGAAAGGGCAATAAAAATACTCATTTTGAGTTTAAGACCTATAAAATACTCTGTCCAGACCTATAATTGCATGTTCTGTCATAACAATGTGAATTAAATAATACAATTAACCACTAACAAATTGACCAGCTGCCTATTTGAGGGCTTGACACTCTTCACACCCCAGACCACTAGAAAGGGCCTGTAGCCAGCTGAATTTGCTGTGTTGTGAGCATAATACTTGACAGGAGCTGTTTCAGGTGAGGAATGGTTAACATGGTTGCAGCAATTCTGCACCAAATGACTCGCAGTTGGTCCCAGGGTGGTTGAGGGAAAAGACTGTGGGAAAAACTTGGCCCATTTCAGGAGAGAACAGGAGCAAAAAGTCTGCCATGCTGTCAGCCTCTAAGCTGGGAAGATCTTTATAGTCCTGGAGAGACACTGTCTTTGGAAGATGAAGGTGTAGGAAGGCTGCAGCTTGGTGTAAGATGGACCAGGCTTAAGCTGCACCAGCTTCTGTCCTGTGCTTGTTTTGCCCACTGGTTCTAGCACACCTTGGCCAGCCCCTTCCCTGAGTCCCTTGTACATTTTCATACCACCGCCTCTCCTGTGCTTTGCTGCCTGCCATGGGGTGGAAGCAAAGGAGGTATTGTTGGAAGTGTTCTTTGAAACAGAGTTTGCAGCCTCTTGCTGATGGGGGCAGCAGGAGGAGAGCTGAGCAGTGGTGGGAGGTGCCACCAGGCTGTTAAAAGGGACAGATCTGTTTGTCAGGCTGGGCTTGCCCTGTTTGTAGTCACTGCTGCTCCTAGGGCCAAGGCTTTGCACTGTCCTGCCTCATGTCAGCCATGCCCCTCCACCAGGGAGGGGATGCTTCTCGTTGTACTACCCTACCTGCCTCCCCTTCCTGGTGAGCTCTGCTTCTGAAGGAAGCATGAATCACTTCAGAAAAGCTTTAGGGGAGGGGACAGGCTAGCCAAGGGAAATGCCATCCTCTCCAGATAGAATAAAGAACAGAGTTGTAACCAGCAGCTAGGGAAGGAGGCTGAGATGGCAGGACCGAGATGAACAAGGAAGGCAGATAAGAGTGCAGCTGGACTTGTAAAAGGAGAGATGAAGTGTGATTATGAAGATGTAAGACAAACTGATGAGGAGTGATAAGTGGAGGTTATCTAGGGTGGGAATAGCTACTCCAGCACCACGCTGCAAATCCCTGCTGAGCTTGGCAGGCGTCATGACAAATCCTCGTAACCAATGGTATTAAAGGCAGCAGATAGATCTGTGAGAATCAACATGAGTGCTTGATCTTTACTGACTGCCATCAAGGACTGGTGAAGTGAGTAAAGAGGTGGCAGAACCCTCCTATTAGAAGACCTGCATAGGTATTTGGATGGGTTGGCTGCTCTGGGAGCTGGAGTGTGAGCGCAATGGAACAGCTTTCACCCGCCCAGCCCATGGAGATAGAGAGCTTAGCTTGGCCTTCCTGCCTGAAGGATGCCCATCCCTACCTCCCCTTTTCCCAGCTTTCTCCCTGCCCATTACATCAGTGCAGATCAGGGGAGGAGAGCGAGTCCCTCAGGCAGGATGAGGGATGCGCAGAGCTGTGATGTGGGTGACCATCTGTCCCCCGAGACAATGGTGCCATTTACACTTACCTACTGCAGCTCATCGAGGAGGAAAGAGAAATCTGTCCTCGCTAATGATACAAAACCACACTCTTTACTTATCCTTTTCTTTCTTTAGTTTTCTCTCCCCCGGTCTCTCCTCATCATCGCCTACCATGCTCGAGTCTATAAAAGCTGCTGTTGTTCCCCCTCCTCAAGTGTGATTCGGAGCCCCTGAGTCCCTGCAACTCCTCCAGCAGCCCCTCCCGTGACTAGCCACCCTGTCTCTCCCCTTTACTTTCTCCATCTGTGGTAGTCTGTCATTTTTCCTTCCTTTATTTATTTATTTTCTCCTTCCATTGCTGTCATTCCTGGGTTTTGCTGTTAGCTGCTTGTATGTGTTGATTGCTGCTGCCCTTGGGTTGGCTCTTTCTGTAAAGTGACCTTCTTAGACAGTATCATGGGCAACAGACTTCTTGGGAGGAACCATTAGAAGCTAAAGGAAGATCTGAAGGTAGGATTTAAACAGTGGGCATAACTTATTGACTTAGCTAGAAAGAGATAAAAGGCCAGGATTCTGCAGAGATGTTAAGAGTTTACCTGTGAAAACAGCATTTTCCACTGTCTGTGGAGGCGATTGTACATAGGGATTGGGATTGCTTCTTCCTCATCCTCACAGGCTGCTTCCATGCCCATCTAGAGCATTTGAGATCCAGACCAGCAGCGACCCTCCTGTGCCCTGCAACATGGAAATGGCATCCCTGATGCCCCCATCCCCAGATGTTAGTGTGCAGGAGCACACAATTCTGATCGCAGAATTGCAGGGTCCAAGGGGTACTTCCACCCTAGGGGCAGGGTGCTAGTAGGTGAACATCCCCTGGGTCAGCTTGCGAGAGATTGCTTTTGGAGCAGCAGGCCCTAGTCCTCTCTGGGAGGTAGCTGGCTCTCCACTAATCCCCTGCTCACTAGGGCTGGCTCTTGTGGGCAGGTACAGACAGCTGTGAGCTCAGCATGCTGGCTGGGAGCTGTGTGGCTGCGGTCTCCTGGCCTGGTGCCCCAAGTTTTGGAACCTGGGCAAGGTGCTCAAGGGTCTATTTACAAAAGTTGCACCAACACTGTTTTCTCAGCCATGTCCCTGACCCCCAAACCTTTGTGAGAGCTGTTTCATTTTTAATAACTCGGTTTTGTTTATCACTGCCTCCCCAGAGTAACATAAATGCTGAAATACCACAAGGGCTTTCAGATTGCTTGTAGCTTGAAGTAACTGGATGTCTTGAGAGGCAGAGTGAATCGAATATACCTCTTGTGGGATTTCAGTTCTTAAAGAGTCATGGATGAAAAGGGCTAACATCAGTACAAATTCATCCAGGAGAAAGCTGCTGAATCCAGTGCTTGTAATGCTAGCTATAAGATTTGCCTCAACAGGCAAGAAGGGAAGGAATGGAAAGAAAAACACACGGTAAAATATTAATGTCCCTGTTGAAACAGGCAGTTTGTAACAAACAACAGCTGTTCAGTTTTGTGACGTGGAAGAGGCAGGAGCTCAGTAGTTGAGGGTGGTGAAGTGTTTTCTTCCGTGTAGATGTTGATAGTCTTAAGTCAGAGATCTGAAATTTATGCTTGCCTTCCAAGCCCTGCTCATTATTTGGAAGTACACTAAAACATCATGAAGGTGCGTTTGGAAAATCTGCTTTTGCCTCATCATTCACACCCCCCAAAAGGATGCCTTCTACATCTACCTGTATCATGCATCTTGCTTCTCAGCCAAGAACTCAACACTCTAGTGTGGCAATAAGTCCCCCTATGAATACAACGTCCTTATTTTCTACAAAATATACTACAGATCATTTGCCAGCCAGCAGGCATTGTTAACAAGCATTGTTATCAATAATTAAGCAAAAACACATTAGAGAAAAGTATGCTTTTTAATATATTGCAATTTTCATGTCATTGGTTTTGTTCACATGTTTACCAACTTGTGTTGTAATTTTTGCTGTGTATATGTCTCCTGGTTTTGTGCGTGACTCTGTCAGGCTCTGCTTTGTCTATATGTGAGATTCAGGTCAGGTCTTGAAAGTGTTTATCATAAGTGAATTATATGAAAAAAGACACATTCATGCAAGTGCAACAGCAATAATATATTGCCTTTGGTACTGCCTGATGTTCAGTGCTGCTAGCCAACAGCAATATTTCTTAATGAAAGACGCTATTTTTTTCCTTAAGGCATTTTTTTGCTTGCTTTTTTTCTTTCCATGTGGCTCCTTTCTGATCCATTTTCTTTATGTTTTAAAGTTTGCTCCTCTCTTCTCCATACTTGTTGACCCACTGTTTAGCAACTTCTGTGCTGGCAACTGCTCTTGTCTTCCTAACTGGAATCCTTCTTGGAAATGGGATTTTAGGCGCCCCTAGATTGTAACCTGCTTGTTTTATTCAGGAAAAGCCTTTAGAGGCAGCAGTCTTTTCTGTTTCCTTGTAGAATTTTGTTTCTCCCATGCTACAGCCTCCTAGTTTCTATTTCTTATCGACTGGCATTGTTTTCTTTGCTGGGTGCTAAGTAATGTTTTTCCTTCACCTTCTTCACAGTGGGATCTCTGAAGCCCCACAGTTCATATGAGGGCCATTCACACAAAGAGAACCAAAGAAGTTGAAGACTTAATAGTCTTCATTGTTACATGAAGTGGTAACATGGCTTTCTAAATCTTCAGACTTTTGCTGTTTTAATACTCTTTTCATCCCTTAATGAAATTTTAATCTGAGTTTTGAGAAACAGGGACCCAGGCAAAAAGACCTGGGAAGGCTGTTGGAATGAGTGACTGAGAAGCCCAAGAGAAAAATAAGCCTGGAGGGTTAGGCAGCCAGTCAGTAGCTGAGGTGGAAGGTTCATTCACCAGATACTTGCCTGTGAGAGGTGAAGGACTGGGGAGTGACAGCATGAGCCAGCCATCTGGAGAGGGGACTGGGTGGGCTGGGCAAGTCTACTGGAGGGGCAGGTAATCTGGGTGGGGGAGGTGAGGGTCTGGATGGGAAGCAGCTGGCTGAGAAGGTAAAGGCTGCATCAGGGAGCCCAGGTGTAGGCAGGCTGGTGAGGCTGAAGGACTCGGGATGCAGTGAGAAGGGGTAGGATGGGAGCATCTCATGTGAGGTTGGTGGGGTGAAGTCCCTGCTCCGGAGCCCGCATGCTTTGCGTTCCTGCTTATTCCTGTTTCCTTGATGTTGGCAAACTTCTGCAAGGCCCATTGGAAAAGTAGGCATCGCATCACTGTCTTCACTGAATGCCATCCCTCCCTGTGGATGCAGAGATCCTGGGGAAAAAAAATGCATCAATATGCAATTATGTTTTTAAGGCAATGTGGAGAGGGAGAAACTGAGATTCCACATTCATTCTTAAATCTGTCTTAATTTCTTGGATTGAGTCATATCAAAACAGTCTCTGCTGAGCATATATAAAGCATGGGGTTTTTTATGGCAGCTGGTAATTTATCTTTGCTTGGATGGGTGGCTGTAGGATGAGCAAAAGAGGTCTTGGGATACCTTGCTGCCCAGTGTAAAAGCAATATTTTAGAGCATCTGGCAACAAGTGCTAACAAAAAAATATAACAAACTCGTGAATGCTTTTGCATGGGCAAAACACCTTTTTTTTTTTTTTTCCCCCCCCCAACTGTTGAAATCCAACTTAGTTTTCCACCAAAAAAAAAAGTGTAGTCATACCTGCTATGGAAGTTTTAGCTCAAACATCAGTCAGATGAAGCTCTGAGCGAACAAGAATGGGTGTTGGAGGGAAGAAGAGTTTGGGGTAGGAATAATTAAAAATTACTGTTATCAGTATAGCTGCATATAGCATTCTACCATGTAGTTCAGTTTTCACTGAAGCCTCAAGTTTCCTCTACAATACAATAATTAACTAGTAAAGTAGGTACTTTAGGAAAAAACCTTTCTCCATAACTCATGGTGGTGTGGTTTGGTTTTTTTTTTTTCCAATGCACAGAATTAATCGCTTTCCTCCACAGTATCTTTGAGATGCAGTTATTTCTTTAAAATGCATTTCCAGCATATTGTGATATGTCACACATCCTTTAAATATCCAATAGCTTTTTAACTTTTTAAAATGTATTTCACACTTTATGGCATGCCTGTAATGCTTTTTTTTTTTTTCTGGAATGTGTGGCAGATGTCTGGGGAAACTGTGTTTTCTCCCATATGGGGGTTATTTTACTGAAAAATGAAATAGGATTGGCACTTCATTTGATTTCTCTGAGCTGTTGCATCAGGGATTCTCTGGATTGGGTGTGAGACATGAATCCAGATCATAGGTAGACTGCAGAAGGCAAAATGTGCTCCCTTCCCTGGGTGAAGGGGAACTTCCCATGGAAGAACATCCTCTGAGGGCTGCAAAGTAAGGAGAACAGTCTGGAGTGGGGTCTGCTCTAGAATAGCCTCCTCCATGGGACTTTTCTGCATGCTCACAGAAGTAGCATTAAGTATGTACTTGGACTTTCCTCTGCGGATGAGGAAGATGGTAGCTGTGAGGTTCCTCAAACCTTCAGGAAACTCCTGACTCTTGTGACCCAGGTTCCTGTTATGGAAACTGAGGCAGGACCTCAGGGTTGCATGTTGCGGAATTTGACTCTGAGGAGGAGTCCTAAATGCTAGGGCTGCGGTCATTTTGAATGTGACAGACCACGATTGGCTGTAGTTTAGGGACAGCAGGGAACCTGTCACCACTGTGTTGGCCAATGATACCTGTGTTTGGGGAAGCCTGATCTGTGTTTCTGTTCTGACTCCTCTTCCCCTCAACCCTGTTTGAATGTGGCCATGTGCCCCCTTGTCCTTGTGCAATGCTGAATTGTGTCCTTGTATTTTCTCTTTTTCTTATTCCCCCGTAGACAGGGAGATAGACTGAGAACTGTCTGGGGCAAATCCCCTCTGTTCTCTCCCCTGCAACATCAGAGGGAGAGGCAGGGAAAGGAGGTAGAGCAGAGGAACCGATGCTGCTGCCTGTGCCAACACCTCCCCTTTGCTGAGACAAACATAAAGGAGATAAATACCAGGTGTCTCTGGAAGAGTAGTTAAATGCACTGACAGTCCCTGCTTTGTCATGTGGGGATAGCAGAGTCTTTCTTCTAGCTTTACATTTAAAAGATTGCCTGTAGCACTTGGTCCATCCCTCTTGTGCCCAACCTGGGAGATATGTTCTGAAGTTTCTGGGCAGTGAAAATGCCCAAGGCTTATTTGGCTGTGGTAGCAGCTAGAGCGTCCTCACGGCTGGTATGTGTGGGCAGTGCTGGTGTCAAGGCATTTCTGGGCAGAATTTCCAAGGGCCGGAAGAGTGTAGCCTTGGGGCAAGCTGTCACCAAGGACATTGGGGTGGGGAAAGCAGGAAGGTGCTGGATATCACATGAAATGGAGATGTGACCCGCTGTGTGGAGGTGAGGGGTTAGGTAGCTGAATGACCTGAGATGTTCCCCACAGGAGAGAGGATGACTGGTCCCATCAATGGAAGCAAATGTGTCAGGTTAGACAGCTCCAGCAGGAGAGCACAAAAGTGATTATTTCCTTCCCTGGCCATTTGACTTCTCTGGATACTTCTTGAGTGCAATTAAGCAGATTAGTGTTATGCCCTTGAGACTTTGTCTTGTACCTCTAGCATTTCCTATTCTTGTTTGCACGCGTGAAGGATTTCCTCATCCATCGCTGTGACACTTCTCCCCACTGGACTCAGGATTATTCTTTTCTGGTGATTAACATTTTCATGGGTCTCGGGCAGCTTTTCAGGAACACAAAGAGAAATTCCCAGTAGAGAATCTGATGCAAAGTCTTTACTTTCTGGACTTAATAGTTACCCCTGGGATTATTGAATGACCTCTTCTGAGACCCTGCTGCTTTCCCCAAGCAGCAGTGAAGCTTTGTATTTATAGGCTTACCTCTGCACCCCTTCCCCACCAACTGCGTTTCTTATGCTTGGTGTCCTCAGGCATTTAGCTAGTTGCTTGTGTTTGGAAATTGCACAGAGGCCTCAAATGCACTGTCATGAAATTATGTCTTAATTTTCTTCCCTCCCCACCTCAATATGTGCACAGCGAGATGCAGATTGGGAGATAACTCCTGTTACTTCAATGCATATATTGCTTTTATATTATTAACTCTCTATATTGATAATGCATACATAATAAATATATTTGAATGCTAGTGATATAATCATGACATAATAAATCATTTAAATGAGTTCTTTATTATTCTAATTTATACACATCTGTATAAATCAGATGTGTACTCACCATTCTCTTGCCATCCCTGAAAGATACAGGAGGATTAGAAGACATTTGCAGTGATGAGGCTTAGGTAAATATTTGACCTACTGGCAAGTTCCTCTGCAATTGTCCCTAGGAGAGACTTGCTGTACCTTCCTCTGTGCACGTGGTTGGGTGATGCCAGAGGGATACAGGGAAAAGGGAGGACCTTCCACTTATGTTTAAAATCCTGAGAGGACATAAAAGCTTTTGTCTGAAAGGTAAAGATTTAAACCTGGTGTTACTGTTCAAGGTGTAGGGGGTAGACTGTGGAGGTATTATGAGAGAATAGGTCATAGTGGAGGAAATTTAGTGGGCTGCTGTGTTTTAGGCCAGCTGGAGACCCACTGATGGTGTGAGGGTGGGCGCCTGAAATGCATCAGACAGTTGAAATCAGTGGGCTCCCAAATGTGGCTCAGGTGTGTCGGGATCCCAGTGTAAACCACCAGTGCAAAGAACTGTGTGCTGATGGTGGAAGCTGAGCCTTCCAAGCCCTCCCTGGGCACCACTATGTGGGCTGACGTACAGGCAGCCAGTGAAGGATGTAAGAGGTGTGATTTAATTGAAGAATGAGATGTGCTACAGGGACTGGAGTTCATACCCCAGAAATTATCTGTGAGCTGGTGATGGGAAGGCCCTGTTTTGATAGAGTTGGGCATGGGACTGCCCACTGCCTGCATACAGGTGGACTGAGCCTTTAAAGATGCTGGGATCAGTGCAGGTAAGAGCACAATAGTTTTTGAGCTGTAACTGCTGTGGCTAATATATTGGCACCACTCCACTGATTTCCAGAGAGCTCTTCGTGTTAACCCCAGTTCAGGGCCTCTTGGATTTCTCAAACTGACGTATAAATCTTAGAAGAGGGAACAAGCTCTTTCTTGCAAGACTTGGCCACTTTTCTTGCTTTGGTAAGGCTGAATATACCATAAAGGACAGCCTTTGTGTCTGTGCTGTTTTCATGCGTCTGTTCAAACCAGGCACTTGCCGAAACAAAATGAAATCTGAGCTGGCAAGTTGAGTTTGAGTTTCAGCTTCACTTGATTTGTACTTTGTTCAGATTAATTCTCCTTTCCCCAAAACACTTGTACCTCCCACCCCAGCCCCCAGACAGGGAAGCAGCTGTTGAGTTGTCATTTCTCTGCTTTCACGAAGGCCCGATGGGAAAAAGAGACAAAGCAGAACATCTTCTGCTTTCTCCTCTGACTGCAGGCAGAGAGCTGAGCTCCCGGAGGAGCTTGTGCCTAGTTGTGAATTGGTGGGATGTGGCTCCAGGGATGCTCACATGGTGGGGGTTGCTGGGGGGGAAGAGGGGGAAGGTTCAAGAAAAGAGATGATAGGAACATCCACAACACTTGGGCTTGCTAATTTGGGAACTACATTGGTCCTCTTTGTCCATGCGAGGGAGAGCTACTAGGTAGGGCCTCCTGAGATGGCTAGGCAGGCTGGAGCATGGAGAAGGTGCAGGAAAGAGGACCTGGGGAATAAGATGAGGCAGTGCATTAGTGCTCTTAGGAACTGGTATGTCTTTAAATTGGATGTGTTGCCATGGAGTGTGCCTGGCAGTGAAGCTCCCTTGTTGCTTCTCTAATCCCATTCAGGCAAAGAATGGCAAGGAGACTAAAACCAATGCAGAGTGAAGGCACTCCATCTTGTGTAGTGTGTTCTCGTAGGCACCTGCACCCTCTACCACCTTGGCATCTCTTGGCTGTTACTTCTCTGTGGAGAAATTCCCTGTCCCATGCCAGGTCCCCTTTTCATGATGGACACGAATATGGGTGTCTGAAGAGTGGTTTATGAATCCTGACCTCAGGAAATGTCTCATTAAGAACAAAAATAAACCAGAAAATGAATAGAAGAGGCTAAAGACTGAAGAAAAGGGAATTGTGAGGAAGAAGTATGGAAACAGGGAGAAAGAAATTCAGTTTGGGACTTGATTTCTGTGGAGGGAGAGAGATGGAAAAATGGAAGATGTAATAGGGCAGGAGGGAAGGAATAGAGGTGGGTTGAGAGGAAGGAGGTCAAAGGAGCCCTTGCCTAGGCAATCTGCCAAGGGCCTTGGGCCTGCTGAGATTTCGGCAGGGCCAGACTGAAGCAGATTGGGAGAGAAAGATTGCGAGTCTGAAGGCTGCATGAAATATTTAGGGTGCTCCATTGCGCTAGCTTGTCAGTGGTGGTGAGATGCTGGACAGGGGGAAGACAAGAAAAAAAAATTGGCTGACAATGAGAAGCTTAAAAAAATACATCCTGACAACATGCAGCTCTCTTTACAACTCTCTTATCTCTTACTTTTTCTTCTGTGGAGGTGACATGCTGTATCATTATGCTCGACACAGGGATAGGTTTCTTCACCCTCTGAGGCTTTGGTTTGCTTTTGCTTTACTCTTCCTCACTTTCTTCCTCTTTTCCCCATTCCGCAAACTGACAGCCTCTGTCAGATAGTAACCAACTTCAGATTAGCTGGGTCTTGTTTCCTCTCTTCCTGCTGCTGGGGTAGGATATAGCTCTGCCCCCTTCAGGCAAAATGTGCCTCCTCCCTCACCTCCTGCTTTGCTGTAGGTGAGGACCCGAAGTGCAGAGTCACCTCCTCAAGCCCTTTTCTTCCCTGCACCTGGTCCATTTGACTATCTGCTCTTGGGAGTGGGATGATTTGAACCATGCCCAGTACAGTGAAGCCTTGAGCTCAGTTGAGGTGATGCAGGAGCAGAATCTGGTTGTAAAAGTATCCACAAGGATTTTTCTGACTTTATCCCACCTTGGCTAGCAGAGGCAAAGCTCTTGAAATAATGGGTGTCACTGAGTACGTGGGCATCCAGGCAGTGACAAAGTCTAGGAGAAACTGGAAAGCTCAACTTTTTGGAGGTTTTTGGACCAGCGTGTACTGCCCTCTGCATAGACTCAGATTCCGCTCTCATGTGCAGTACCACCACCCTTTGCTTCTCTCTCTTTCCTTCCCTCCATGTGAGCAGCAAAGAGGTGTTGCCTTCAGACTGGATGTGTATAATCACCACGACCTAGTTTGAGAGCTAAATCTAGAAGGGGGGAAAGCTATGCCCATTAAGTTAACAAATGACAACACTTTCCCCTCCCTCCCCCTCTCTTCCCCTTGCAACCCAGTGTTAAATTCACTTAGTAATTTAGATCAAGCTTTGTTTAATTTAAGAAAAATAATCTCAGCACCCGTACCAATGTCACTGGTTTTAAATGTAGGAAACAATCCAGACTTAATTCTGAATCTTTCTGCTCTGGAGACCTTATTTAGCAGTGACAGGTACTGCATTTTGCTTTTGTGATCTTCCTGTGCATGGTGTGTCCTCCCCATGAACCATGTTTGATCTTTTCTAAGAGGGTGG
>NW_009722253.1:0-18353 GCF_000703405.1 Apaloderma vittatum | reverse complement strand
TTTTCGTTGCTCCCTGCTGATTCAGCCACAGTCTGCAGGTGACAGGTCAGCAAGTGCATGTTAGGTTTTTGGAGAGGGGGTGGGAAGGAAGGATGTGAAGCCCATTTGGCATGGTCGACAAAGCAAGGGAGTCTTGATCTTTGGTCGCCAGCTTTTCTTGATTGCTCTCTGTCTGTCTGGCATTAGAAACATCATAAGACACTGTAGACAAATACTACTGCATTTAAGGCAAAATGTGCTATAGAACTATACCAGCATGAGTTAATAAAACTGAAGGAGTGAACAAAAAGTAAATGTTATCTCAGACGACAAAATAACAGGCTTTCATAATGAACTAGCAGCCTTCCCTAGGATTGATGGCTTCCAATAAAACCTGAACTGTTTTTTTCAACTCTTTGGTAATCACAGACAGGAAATGTTCAAAAAGTCTTTTGGGATTTTTCCCCTATCATTTCTGTAATAGGATCGCAGGCACTGAAATGTCTGGTTAAGGCTATTGATAAAACATCCCCAGTACAAGACAGCAGCATATCATCCAATTTCTTCCAAAGATACAAGACATGCATCTGCATTTGCAAGAGCAGTATGGCAGTTCACATTCGAGTAGTTTATGTATGGGAAGCCTACATGTTGATGCTGTCTCTTTATTTTCGTGTATCAAGATTGATATCAAGTATTACCTTAGCCTTCCTCAAGTGTTGTTATTCTCTGGCTATTACCATTCCTCCCTCATTAGGAGGAATCTGTGATGGTGGAGTGAAAAATAAAGCAACCTGATTTGGCTCGGGAAGCTCATGAGCGGAGAATGGTTGGCAGCTGGAAGAATGCCTGAGGGAAGTATTGTGTCTGCTCATCCCATTTTCACACACTTCCCTGGGCAGCTGCGTTGCAGCCCAGTCTTGACAGATGTTTGATCCAACTCAAGATGCTTATTTATTTGTTTTTATTATATTGCTCTGACTGCTGCTTGACTTGTGTAGGCTTTCTGAGAGTCTGTAAATACTTCAGGTCACTTGCTTTATTAACATCCTTCCTGCTTAATTTTTATTACTATTTTCTTCCTCACTTGCTTTCAAGTTACTTACCCTTTGATGGGCATTCCTATTCAAGGGGCCCCTGGACCTCCAGCTCTGGAGGGAACAGGAGCTGGTCTAGTCTACTGCACGCCTATTGATGTGGATTTCTTGCTCGTGATCAGTAGCTGTGGGGTTGGGATCGGAGACTACCATCTCAGCACTTGCTGGTGCCCACCTGATGTTTTACCTGTGGACTGGAGCACTGAAGGAGAAGGCTGGGGAAGTATCCCATCCTCTGTCCCTCCTACTGAAAACGGATCAGGAGTAAGAGCTCCCCCAGAGGAGAGAGGTAAATGTGGGCTCTGGCTCTCATTGATACAGAGATGCAGCACAAAAATGAGCTGTTTGCTTGGCTGGGACCAACTCCAAGGGGTAGATTACATCTGCCTTGCTTGAGAAGGTTACCCTGACTCTCACTTATCTGAACACACTGGATTCTGCTTCGTGGGTTGCTTTATGTTCATCTTCACTCTCTCTTCCTTGAATAAGTCTAGATATTTAATTACAGTGACCTTTTCCTTTGGGGCTGATACATAATCCCTGGTTACAAAGAAAGATCTTGAGCAACTTAGCCTAGTTGGAGGCTCAGCCATGTCTTGAAGTTCATTTGAGGACAGACTTGTAGCACAGAAATCAAAGGCACGGGTAGTTCAGCCGCCTGAAACTGCTTTAGGAAAGCACTGTATGTACAGAAGTTTTTCTTCTGTTGCACAAAGGCTGAGACCTGTTGCGTTACACTTGCATGTCCCACTTGTGGCTTTACACCAGATCAGCAATGTTTTCTATCCTCTCACAACAGCTCAATGTCCCACAGGCTGTGAAGTTCTGATTTAGTCATAACATCGGTATTTTTCAGCAAGAAATGCAGGTCATGCAAAAGGAACTGGTTTTTGTTTCTACTGTTTGCTGGGCATCTATGTGAGAGAAGCACTTCTTATTTCTGGTTTCTGTTGTCAAATTGTATTCAAAATCAGTTAAGTGTTATTTTTTATTTTCTACAAGCTGCTCCTCCTACCGTTCCAACTCAATCTTTCTCTTTTATAATGGGGTTAGCTCTGGGTGCTGTTTCCATGCCCTTTCCTTTAGATTCTGCACAGTATGTTGTTTTAAAATCTACTAATCAATTTTCTAGAGCCATACTTAATTTCTAGGACTACACCTAAAGCAATGCTGCAAGAATGAAGTAGTCTGAGGAATGGTGACCTGGAAGGAAGGAATAGGGGTGAATGAACACAGGATTTGATGGGCGTCCAAGAAACAACTTTGTAAAAGTCTGAAGGTCATGCAGGAGTGGTTACTTCTTAATGAAAAGGGTGAGAAAATACTGCTTGCTGTTTGCCTGGGTAAGCCTGCTTTCAACCCCTGGCAGCTGGTGCTTGTTCACAGCTGATAAAATGGTAGTAACATAGCCTAATGCTAATGAAGACAAAGATGACCAACGCTTTGAAGGAGAGGATCATCAGTGAACCCACTCCACCTTCTTAATAGAAGCAGCCTGTGCACCTAAACAAGGAGAAAGGGAAAATGAAAAGAAAAAAATATGGATACAGCTGATGCTAGCAGATTTAGGGTGGGGGCAGGACAGATGTTGAAAGGACAGTTTTATGCAAATTGGATAAAGTGCCTAATTTGACTAAAAGGTTGCTTAAAGAAAATGACAACTTGTAAAAATTATTCTTGCTAGTGTTGGGCTAAATTTCAGAGGCTGACAATGACTGTTCAGTTGGGCAGAAGATGATATGAACCCAGAGGGAGTTTGGAGATGGTCAACTTGACAGTGTTGCAGCCTGGTGGGCAGTGGCTTAGGGATGCTACTGATTTTCATAGCATCTGTCTGAGCTGTTCCTTGCAGGTTATTCCTGGCTGGGCAGAAGGGAAGATGAGAGAGTGTGAGAGACCTGATTAGAAGAGGAGAAGGATGAATATTGTTTTCTTCGGAGTGACATTTGTAGGCAGAGCACTCAGGTGTACATCCAATGTTTTCTTCCTCTTTTGTAGTATATAAACATGTTTGCCCTGTCCCCAGAACACTGTCTTCATCTGTTTTATGTTGTAGGTACCTTGGTCCATATCTAATTCTTTATCACCCTGATAGCTCTTACCTTAAGTATGTCTGTTTCTATCTCTCTAATCTCTTCACAGCACCTCCTCAGAGTGCTCTCTCCATTGCCTCTTACTGTTCTCAAATGACTGCTTTACCTGTTGGGTTTTGTGTGGTTTTGTGTTTTTTTTTCTCACCCCTCACTGACGCATCGCAACCTCAGTTGACATTTCTGCTTTCCCTCAGAGCAGTGGTGAGGAAACATCACGTGGTGGATATGGGAAAAAGATGCAATACATACAGAGCGCAGCTTCTGTGCCTTGGGGAGCCGGACATCTGGTGCACCCTGGGTTGGGAACTGACCCTTTCAAGATCCCTATGTAACTTAAATCAGCTCTGACCTTTGGTGGTGTAGAGAAACCAGCCATGAAAGCTCTGCATCTGTAAAAGGAAGGAATTTATGGGGGTCAGAAGCTGCTTACGATGTGGCAGGTGATACCTAGAGATACTGCAGCTGGGAGCCTCTCTCACCTGCACTCGCTCTTTGCAGGCATCTCCCCTCCTCCAGATCTGGCTGCACAAGGACAGTTTGAGTGGCAACCAAGGGGCAGGGAAACACAGTGTGTCAAATGGAGAGAGGACTTGATGAGAGCAGAAATTAAGGCAACTTGGAGTAAACAAGGGTTAAAGCTGGCTAGGGCATGGGGACAGATCCACATTTCCAACATGAAGTGACAGAGAACTGGCCAGAAGAATGTGAAGCTGGAAGGAGGGCAGCTGATGGTGGTTTTCCATATGCCTTCGGTAACTTTGGCTTGTCTGAGCAGCCAGCCTCACCTGAGAGGCAGAGAGCAGAAGCCCAGATGCCTCAGCCTGTGCAGAGCTGCGGGTCATCCCTTTGCATGGGCACCACCACCTCCAGGGGAACCACTAACAAGACCTTCTTCTATAGAAAATGGGTTGTGGTCAGCTGCAACCTCACTGTAGAGCACCCTACGGGGTCGATAGTTTGTGTGCCCTCAACACCTGGGCACTGCAGCGGCTCTTGAGCTCAGATGATGAGCGTTGTGCTGATAGACCCAAGTGACTTCAGGCAGCACCTGCTCCCCAGGGAGTAGGTTTATTTGGCTGAGAGCTGTTGTCTCAAATTCAGACAGGCCTATCATGGGGGCTGAGATATGGAGGTGAGCTGTTTAACAGCCAAGTCTCTTCTCTAAGCAAGCTGTCTAGTTGCTGATGTCTGTGATAGGCAGGTTGGATGGCCTGTGGAGGTGTCTGTGCCCCATCAATGACTGAAGAGGGATTTACTAGCTAAAAACTGCATCCCTACCTTCCCATGGGCTCTCTGCCTGCTGGCTAAAGTGACATAATAGGAATCTGTGTGTGTGTGTGAGGTATCTGCCATTACCTGTGCTGAACATGTATTGCTTGTTTGTCCTCCTCCTGCTTTGCAGCAGGCAGCTCTGCTCTTTCGGACTGCTAATAGCCACATTGCACCAGCTCTCTGTGCGCATCAGTAATGGTACCCTGTCCTCCTCAAGTGCCCACATCAGGGATGAAACTGGTGTTTTGAGTGCCTACAGATGGGTGCTTTGTTCCCTGCTGCTGGTTTCCAGTAGGTGACGGGGCTGTCAGTCGAGCAACGTGTGTGTGTGAACATGCGGCTGCTCCAGGCGTAGGGACTTGAGGAAATCTCTCTTTGACTCCTGAGCTCTTCCTGCCACTGCCTTTTCTCTGCCTTCGCTCCCTAGATCCTCTCTATTCTTTGCCTTGGCAGGAAGAGGTGTCCCAGTGTGCTCAAGGCTTGAAAAAACGCAAGCAAAATTGGAAATGTTTCAACTTTTTTGTACATGTTTCAATTTTTTCCTTGCAGTTTACAGTGCTAGACGCACTGGATCTTATTACATAAAGATGTTGTTTCTTGTCATTAATCCAAGGCACGGTGGCTGTTCTTGGCACTTTCCTTCTAATTTGCCATTCTCCTTGGTGAATAGCTATCTTGTAGCACATACAGACTTGCTCTACTTTAACCCTATTGATAACACTTGCTTCTTAACCCTAGGGTCGAGGGAAGCACCCTTTCCTGTTTTTTCTTTTGTTGGTATGGGAGTTTTTCATTTGTTTGTTTTTTCTTTTTTTCCATCCTAGTTTTATTCATGATATAAAAAATAACTTCTGGATGAAGCAATAGCAACTCAGCAAGACCTGGACTCCTCCTTCCTTCCACCTAGAAAGCAAGACTTTCTAGGTTTGCCCACTCAGCTCAGGCAGGAGCTGCAGTACTGAATTCTGGGTTCACTGGAACTAAGCATTGGACCTATGGCCCCAGTTTTGTCTGGAAATGCCACTTAAAAATGCTGGGAGGATGGTTTTCCAGAGCAAGAAAACAATTATCAGTGCTCAGCTGTTCATCCTCTTACGAATATTACTAGAATACACTGGTATTAATGTTCTGGCATTTCTTCCTTTTGGCCTAAATCAGGATACAGAAAGCCTTGTTGCATCTTTTCTATGCACAAGCATGGTTTTTGAGTTAATGACCTGGCTGGTGGATGAGCTGTCCCATAGCAAAATTTTAAGGCTGAAGTAATCCAAATTCTCCATTATTTCCATCTGATGTTGAATTTAGGCATGTCATTGGACTCCTGTACCTCTTACTCATCCAAAAATAAGGTGCCCACCACTTGTTGTGATGGCTAAGTATGGCCTTCTTGAGCAACTGAAGGAGCTGAGACAAAGCGGGGGGTGGAACCCTTAGGAACTGTTGCAAAACCAAGCATTCCACTCTTCAAAAGTGCAGGATTAAGTTATCCAGTACATTTCCTTGTATGTTTGCAGACTATATTTTTTTCCCAAGGGACTCCTACTTCTGTCAGATGCTTGAAGGGTGGTGCTCGCTTAATGAGCAGCCAGACTACACTTTATTTTCTTGTGTTTGCTCAGTGTGTGGCTCTAGGCCTTATTGACAACACACTGTTTAAATCCTGTTCTGACGATAGGGTTATTGATTTCCTCATAGTAGCTTTTTTTAATCACAGTAGTATCTGAGTGCTCATCATTATAGAACCCAAGTTCTTCACAAACATTAATTTACCTTGACAACACCCTTGGGAGCAAAGGGCTGCTGTTGGCTCCCTGCTTATACAGAGGGAATGGCAGTGGGCACAGATCGAAATTGGAAGCATCTAGTAATGTTGCAATCCTAAATAGAGATAGATGGGACTATTTTGTAGAGTCTACGGAGTGTAGCAATTCCTCTGTTTAAAGTGTGGAGCCTTTGGATGCAGGAGCAAGCTGGCAGTCATCCCTCAAGATGGACTTGGGATGTCTGGTTTGTAGTGCATAATGAAAACAACAGAATTGGTGACCATCTTTTTAAAGTAACTTGTCTTACCCAGAGATCGGAGCCTCGGGACACATGCTTTCTTTCTGACTCCACGGTGACAGCAACAGCCCCTGGAGGGAAGTGCCTGTGAGCCACCACTGTAGCAGGTTACTAGAAAGTGCAATTGTACCACGGTCTCAGGAGAAAATAGGCTGTGCCGGGTGGGTTAGTCCATGTGTGACAGCACAGGAAAGTGACTGTATTGGAAACTTCTTAATTGGATTTATTTTTTTGTGGAAAAATTATAGAGTAGAGCAGGGAAATTCAAATACCTTTCACTTTTAGGCTTGTGGAGTAGGTGTCTTGCCCTACAGTCAAAATTGGAAGAAGGTCTTCCCGAGATGCCCTTCTATTTGTAGTAAAAGCCATTCCCAGGGGAGCAAGGACTGAAGATGGTGTGGAGGGTCAGAATGCAGGTCTTGACGCTTCACACTACATTGGGACCATGCTGATGCTTTGCTCCAGGTGATGCCATGGTGGCTGTTCCTTCAGCTTGCAGTGGTGTGAGAAATTGGCTGTGTAGCTCTTGCTGAATTTCAATGGAAGCTGCGGCCTCCTTGGGGACAGCTGATCAGTAGGATCTTGCCTTGGCACCTGGTGGGAGAATCCATCAGTTATTTGTTTTGAAGCCAAACACCTGTGTTAAACTATTGCTACTTCTGCAAGCTGGGCCCTACTTTTCCTAGATAGGGAATATTTGGGAAATAGGAGAGTATTCCTATATGGGAAACATGGTTCTTCTAAGGGAAGCCCATTTGGGTCTGTCTCCGTGTTTGAACTTCTGTCTGCTTTGTCTTGGGTTTTTCAGGTAAATATTAGTTATTTACTCTTTTCTACCTTTGTATTTTGATCTCTTCCAGAGAGCTTCTCATCACAACTGTCTTTCTACTGGAAGTTGTTTTTTCAGTTTCATGGAAACTTTGCCATGGAAAAGGTCCCATTTTCACAGAAAAGGATTATTTGGGGCAACAAGCGTAACGGCACAGGGCCTGCGATACCTGCTTTAAGCCCTGAGTATCCAGGCTCCGCAGTATATTCTGGCTCATTATAACAGAGCAGGTCAGCTGCAGGGTATGACATCAGCCGGACACCCTTTATTGCAGTGTGTTATAGCTGCCTAGCTGTCTGGGATTTGCTGCTGCTGGTTGCCAAAAAAGCTGCCCTGCTTTACACAAGGGAGATGAACAGGGAGCCCAATGCAGAGAGAAAAGTTTGATTGCCAAGTGAATGGTTAAGAGTCCCACGGAGGAGCATTTCAGAATCTCAACAGTTTTTTTTTTTTTTCCATTTTTTTTTTCTATAATAAATACTTTGGTTTAATGCCAGAAAGTACAGATTTTTCTCTGGGGAGGGGAGGAAACATTTTTCTGACCTACTGCACTCTACAGTACGTAATTGCATCACTGTTGCTGGGCTAGCAGCTTTACTTTTTGACTTCCAGCTGTCATTGTTTGATCTCAGCCATACTGGTTGATTGTCTAAATGATGGTTTTATGTCATAGCAAAATTTTGGTTTATTTTGCCTCTCTCCCAGCTGTATTTGCAATTCTGGTGTTTACTTGGATTTGGATAACTGATATCTTGTGGGGAAAATGTCCTTGTTTATCTACTTGTTGGCATCTGTGATAGGAAATCTAATCCTTCCATTGGTGTGTTCCTAGGATCCAGCAGAGAGAGATGTAGCTCTTTATTGTCAATTCTAGCTTTTTTAGACGTACATATTTGCTGTCCAATGGGACGTCTAGTTCTCTGTGTGTATTTTGATGAGGAGGCAAAAGGATGAAATTAGTGTGTTTTAGTGAAAGTCTAAAATTTCCCAGCTGAGAATTGAACTCCTGTGTTTCTGTCTGCAGCAAATGATCTTTTGAGCTTTCCTCCCCATTGCAGAATTAAATCACTGTTACCTGCATTTTTCTAAGACGAGTGACTGTTATGCATTTGAGCAACTGTGCTTTCTTTCTAGGTGTTGCTAGAGCAATCTGTCTTGCTCCATTTAATAGAATATTCCCCTCACTGATTTCTTTCCTTGGTGGCCAGTGCAATCCCAATTTGCTTCTGCTGCAAGGCATCTTTGTGAAACTGCTAATTGCAGTTTATGCAAAATTAGGCATATCTTTGTCGTTCGACTTGAAAAGCCACACACTTGGATGTGGAGAGACAGCTGCTTTGCTGAGGCTATGACTGTACCATCGTTCAGAAGTGGGCACAAATTCACCGTGCCTGCACTCTGAACTGGCTTGGTATGAGTAAAGTCAAAGCTGTGCAGTTACCTGTGGTGCTGAAATAAAGCAATAAATCGTGTTGAGGGCACAGTGTGTTGTGCTTGGGCTCAACACTGTGCTAATGTGGTCACAGTTTCCCACTGGCTCCAAGCACAAGTGTGGGGAGTTTGTGTGTGTCTGTTGCTTGACAGTGACTGTGTGGACATTGCTTTTGTGCCAAACAAACTCCTCACTGGAGTACTGCGTCCAGTTCTGGAGCCCACAGCACAAGAAAGATATGGGCGTGCTGCAGTGTGTCCAGAGAAGGGCCACGAGGATGATCAGAGGGCTGGAGCACCTCTCCTATGAAGACAGACTGAGAGAGTTGGGGTTGTTCAGCCTGCAGAAAAGAAGGCTCCGAGGAGACCTTATTGTGGCCTTCCAGTATCTCAAGGGGGCTACAAGAAAGCTGGTGAGGGACTTTTTAGGATGTCGGGTAGTGATAGGACTAGAGGGAACAGATTAAATCTAGAGATGAATCGGTTCAGATTGGACATTAGGAGGAAGCTCTTCACCATGAGGGTGGTGAGACACTGGCACAGGTTGCCCAGAGAGGTGGTGGAAGCCCCATCCCTGGAAGTTTTTAAGGCCAGGCCGGATGGGGCTCTGAGCAACCTGGTCTAGTGGGGGATGTCCCTGCTCATGGCAAGGGAGTTGGAATTAGATGATCTTTAAGGTCCCTTCCAACCTTGACAATTCTATGATTCGAACATCTCGGAGCTAAGCAAGGATAAGGCTGGGACAGGTTTTGGTTCTCCCAAAGCTGTGAAAACATGCCTGTGCAAGTGCTGCCCACTCTGAAAGAAGTGTAATGCGCTTGTGTTGCTCCACACAGGGGACGCCCTGCCCTACAAACCACCTTACGTGTGGGAGAATGCAGGTGTAAATCCAGTTTTCAAAACTTCTCACTAAAACTGCATTGGAGAGAAGCTTGCTTTAAAGGCAGGAAGTTTTCTAATGAAAGCAGAGATTGCCAATTTCAACACTTGAACGAGCACCACAAGTCCAAAGTCATCGCGGTGAGAGCGGGGAGAGGCTGCTCAGGGTAACTTCTGTGTTCTTCCTCTGCTCTGGTCCTGTGTCACCTGTGTGTACAGGGATGTCGTTCTAAAGCAATGCTGGGCCAGGGGTGTGCTTGGGTTTTTTTGTTTTTTTTTTTAATCAATTCATCTTCCACCTGGAAATAAGGGATAATTTTTGCTACCTCCTTCTCCCCTTGCACCACAACATAGTCATTTTTGGAAGTGCAAAGTGGATTTATTGAACTGCAGGTGAAACAAGCTCCATTATCTTTTCAGCCTCGGCACCGTGTATTGTCGTCTAGGTGCTGCTCCAAAGTGCACTCCTAAGAGGAGCCTGCAGCCATCTGTTTGATATTTATGAGATTGTAATTTTATATCAGGGAATTTATTATCCTGTATTAAAAGGGAGGCATAAATTAAACCCAGCTAAAGGGCATACAACCTTTCAAAAGGTTTTCAGCCAGTTAAATCTTTCTCTTTCTCTCCTATATAATACTGTGTTTGAAAGATAACAAAACACCTGGATGTGGTCTCTGTTAGCTCTGTGTAGAGACTGCAATCCACGTAAAACTGGCTGCTCCTCTTGAGGGGGCAAAATGCCTTCTGTACTTTTTTTATGGGGAAAAATTGCTGACATCGCAGCTGAATTATTTAAATTGTAGTATAAACTTATCCTGTTGATCAGTGTGTTTAACTGTTTCAGTACCTTTCTATAACTCTCAAAACAGCTGCTGGAGGCAAGCCATGTACCAGCACATTCCTCAAGTGGTTTTGCTCTGTAATAGTAGATTTGCAATATTTTTTGTTCAAGATTTTTCACACTTTCAAATCCTCATAGCTGTACTTAAGTTCTGGTGTGTTTATTTCCTCCATAGCTTTTGTTCTGTTCATTTATTTACATATATTTTAAGCCACCTTCATTCACTACAAGTCAAATTCCCTATAAAAGGGAGATGACCAAGAGCTTGTCTGTTGCTTCGCTCCTCAGTGGGTATGGATAAGGAATCCTCCTCTGTGATTTCTGCCTGGATTTCATCAGGAGCTTATGTGCGTGCAAGGTCATCCTTAGCTGGGCTCCTGAAATGAAGATGAATTCTGATTTCTGCGAGGAGATGAACTCTTTGCCCCGCAGAGAAGAACACTAAAAAATATCCATATGGTTTTCTGAGCCAAGGTACTGCTGGATCTTTACACTCTGACAGATAGATGTATGCTGTAAATCTTTGCATATAAATACATGTCCATTCATATCAGTTTTCTGTGCACATGCAACCATAAAATGCAATTGCTTTCATGTATACATGCATACGCTGTACATAAATTTATCATGTGGAAGATGCATTTCTTTGCTCTGTTTTTGCATGAGTGAACACAGTTGTGATCAACCCACAGCTTATGGATGTTGTATGCGGGTTACCCAAGTTGAACACAGTGCAAGATTTAAATGTCTGTATGTGAATATTACAGCACAAAAGTGCATACATACAAGCACGCTGAGGTTCTCTGCTTTTAATGAGACTTGTGAACGTTGATCCAGTTTTTCCTCAAAAATCCTCCCTGCCTCCTGCAAGTGAAGGTTCAACGCTTCTTCGGACCAGAGAATTTTGCCCCCCTGTAGTATGAAGATAAATGGATAAGTCAAGTATGATAAGCCAAAGCCAGTGAGACTTCTTACTGTGGCAGAATACTTTAAAGTCCGTGACCCTTATCTCAAAAGTTGGCATTCAGCGATCGTCTTAATCGACAGGGAACTTGTCTTGGGAAACCTGTGTTATGGTTCTGAGTTGAGTTATTGGGTGGCTTGCTGAAAGCTGCTTCATCTCAGGAACCTCAGCTGTGGAACACAAAATCTTTTTTCTATTATATTCATGCTTTTAATACATTTACTAGCTAAAGCATGTATACTTGCAGCAAACCTTGTTTGTTACCACTTGTCATGCTATTTATGTCAGAACCTTGCAAAAGTAGAATAACATGGGGGAAAATTAGAGCCTGTTCTCTAACTGATCCTTTAATGGATCACCCTATCAGAAACGCATTATTTAATAACTAAAATGCACTATTTTTTAATTCTGTAATGATCTAAGTGGCTAGTCTTCACAAGACAGAAAGAGGAGATTTAAAACTAGGTAGAGAGCTATTACATGACATCTGAACAACATGTGCACCATCGTAAGAGGGACATGGATCTGTTGCAGCGTGTTCAGAGGAGGGCCGCAAGGATGATCCAGGGGCTGGAGCACCTCTGCTACGAGGACAGGCTGTGCAAGCTGGGATTGTTCAGTCTGGAAAAGAAAAGACTTTGTAGGGACCTAATAGCTGCCTTCCAATACCTGAAGGGAACCTACAGGAAGGCTGGGGAAGGAATTTTTATGAGAGTGTCCGCTGATAGGAAAAGGGGAAATGGGTTTAAGTTGAAGGAGAATAGATTTAGATTGGACCTTAGGAAGACATTCTTCAGTACGAGGGCAGCAAGACTTTGCAATAAATTGCCCAGAGATGTTGTGGCTGCCCCCTCCCTGGAGGTGTTCAAGGCCAAACTGGATGGAACCTTGAGTAGCCTGATCTAGTTGAGAGACGTCTCTGCCCATGGCAGGGAGGTTGATTAGATGATCTCTAAGGTCCCTTCCAGCCTGTGCCGTTCTATGATCACCAATTTAAGCTTAGTCCTTGTTTTTAGCCAAAATGCTTGTATGTACATACATACATCTCCTGTGTCTCTTGTGAACTTGGTTTTCTCTTCAGCAATGGGTTTTCTCAGGCAGTGTTCATACTTCATGGCTTTATGTAAAACCCACAAATCACTGGATAGACATATTTAACGTGGCCTTTTGATAACAGATGCAGATTCTGTCTTTATAGGAAGCTTTACTTTTTCTAGAACTCCTCAGACTTTTTATGTTTTTTGCCTATTAGGAGAAATTGATTTTACTTTTTTTTTAGCTCTGTTTCCTTAGGGAAACAGCGCATAGCTGTCTACACCATCAAACTCTTGAACGCCTCGGTCCTGCCTCGGTCCTACCTCAGTCGTTTTTGAAAGAGGAGCAGAGGTCTTAAAGTTGTTGCATGGAGGCCATGTAGACTTAAGACCTTACAAAGGCCTCTGCAACAGGTATCCTGCTGTGTGCACTCACCCTTTACAGGATACCAGGAACTCCATGTGGCTGCTCAGCGTTGGGACACACACATGCAAGGGAGACAGCTGCCTGCAGAGCCTGTCACTTGTCTGCATTAATGTTGAGTGCTGCCAGTGGAGGGAAATCCTTACCCCTTGGCAGCCTGTGCAGCTTGGGAGATGAATATGTGAACATAATGGAGATGTTTTTTTAAAATATGCCATTTAAAAACTTTTTTTTTTTCCTGGGTGCTCTGTCCTTGCAACACATCTGAGAGTTGACCTCCAGCCTCAAATGTTGCTTCCAACTCCTTTTTCCTCCTGCTTGGAGGTTATTTTCCTGTCCCATCTGAATCACTCAGCAACGATTACCCTCCTTCTTAATGTAGCTCATGATGGGAGGGCAACTTGATGGAGGAGCCCTGTGTTTCTCTGCAGGGCCTTGGAGACAGCCGTGCTGTACCAGAAGACACTTGCAGCAGATCTGCTCGTGTCTAGCATTGCAGTGAGGCAGGCTTTTGGCTGCAATACATTAATCTGCGTGCACTACATGGGAAGTTGTCACCAAGTGCTTCTCTCTTTTTAGGGTGTTTTTTTTTTCCTCTTTTTTTTTTTTTCTTTGTGAACAAGCTGGAAATAGTTATGTGCCCTTCTACTTCAAGTCCAGAATAAGCAGCATGCCTTGCCTTAGATTTCTGTGCATTTTCTTTAGTTGTGCTATTTTTTTTTTCCTAGGATTAACACTGCCCAGAGCACCGGTACCTGGC
This sequence comes from Apaloderma vittatum, assembly GCF_000703405.1. Lineage (NCBI taxonomy): Eukaryota > Metazoa > Chordata > Aves > Trogoniformes > Trogonidae > Apaloderma > Apaloderma vittatum. The sequence goes on along the minus strand of NW_009722253.1, from coordinate 4,686 downwards.
ACAAAACAAGTAGAGTTCTATCTGTAGTCAGCTGTAGCTTCAAACTTGAGGCAGTTTGTATTGTGGTCACCAGAGTTACCAAAAGACACGGATCATTGCTCCACTGCTGCCCAGGCACACAAGAAGCTTTGGCTATAGCTGCGATATAACTTTGACAAAGCATTTCTTGTGTGTAAGCACCAATGACATAATTGAGCAAATGCTAAGTGTTTTCTGGCTTTGTTGCTTTAGTTTTCTGCATCTTTCAGCTCCAGGGATTTTTTTTTTTCTTCCCCCCCTCAATGATTTCACCTGAGTAGCTGCTTCTGCTCTCTCAAGCCTGTATTTGTATTTCACAGAAATTGAAAAAAATATCAGGTTAAATCAGCTTCCCATGTGAGTCTGTGACTTTTTTGGTCCTTTTGTATTCCTTATATGAGCCTAATCTTTTCACTGAAGAACCTTATTTCCTCAGGCTGACGTATTTGAGCTTTAAGACTGTCTTATGCATGTTCTGATTCACCTTTTCATTGATGAAGGATAAAGGAGGAAGGCCCCACACCAGTAATTCTCTGCACAGAAGAGACTCGTTGCCTCAGCATCTGCCTGTGCCCTGTGCATTGTTTTCTGTCATCTAAAAGCCCTGTGTGCCTGCTATGCTGGGAGCTCACTGCAAGTAGAAATTGCATTGCCTGCCCTTAGAAGCTGCAGCGGAAGAGCCACCCCCCCTCCACCCTCATTTCATGTTGTTGCCTCAGATGCCACAGCTACTGTGCTCCCTTTGGTGCTCTGTGGTGGAGGGAAGAAATCATCTTGCTGTCTTTTTGCTTCGCCTGTGCAGCACCTGGCATATGGGTCCTGACTAGACCAGGGCATGTAAACACTGCAGTTGTGCGAACAATTAGTAGCGCTAATTGTATGCTCTCAGGCAGCAGAGGAGCACTTCAGAGCCGGCTGGCTGGGCAGAGGAAGGCTTTGCTTTGTGAAGTGTCCAGAAACAGTCTGTCCTGGATACCATCAGCACAGATTTCTGTGGTGTTGGCAGCTTCCTTTTTAACCTTATTTGGGCTTCTGGCACTTACCACCTGTGGCCTACAAGGAGCTCTTTTCTGTAGCCTGCACATTGTCTTCATTGCCTGCTGTCCCCCAAAACTGGTGCTGTCCCTTCCTTGAGACAGGGTGTCCTCAAACAGGTTCTGTGCCTGTTGCAGGCGCTCTGCTGAGAGAAGGGTGGCAGCCAAGGGCTGCAGGGTGCTGGTCTCTTGATCCTGGATAGTTTCTACAGGGAACAGGGCTTCCTCCAGCCCCATGTCACCCCTGTCCAGACCTCGCTGCTGGTCTGTTGCTGGCTGCAGGTGTCTCCCTGCTGCCACCTCCCATCTCAGCGGCCAGAGACGTGTGCCAGACCTGGCACACCTTGCCATTGCGCCAAATGTGGCTACCTGGTCTTGCCAGCTGGCACACTGCAGTATTTAGGGGAGACCTGCCCAAAGGGGACAGAGCAGTGGAAATAGTTTCCTGTGTCTAGGTGATGCCTTCTACTTTCTTATAGAAAAAGTATACGTGTTCTCCATCTTATTTTTTTTCTGTCCCCCTTACTTTACTTTGCAGTTGTTTGGATTTTTTCCACTTTCAGACTATCTCCTCCTTTTGAAAGGAGGGGAAAGAATGGCTCCATAAAACCTTTGTCATAATTGACAGAGCTGCCTTGGCACTGGAGTGGAGAGAAGGAGCCTGATTGAAGGGAGGGGAAAAAACAAATGATGTTACTGCTCATCTGAAAAAAGAAAAGAATGATTTTTCTTCTTCTTTTAATGTCTATGCAAGAAACGAAAAGGGGGGAAAGGCAAAACACAAGAGTTTAAATTCTGCATCAGGGAAGATCATGGCATGTTCCAGTCCCTGTGCACGGTGTATAATTAAACCCAAAATAGAGCAGTGAACCGAGGGAGGGAGGTGGGCTACAGGACCAAGCAGGAGGGGGCTGGGTTACTCACTTCAGAAGCACTATCCAAAAATAAGTCCTTGTTTCTTTCTCCTGCTTTATTTGACAAATGGGCTTGATCTCATTTAATCCCATTTCTGGTTTTCTCTCCATCTGCCCATTTCTATGCAATGTTACCATAACTATTTGTTGAAAATATACTGGGCCATGATGTCCTCAGCTGAGGCTGGATGTGCTGTATCAGAGATGCACCTGCAGTGAAGGAGACCAGTGGCTCTGCCTGGGGAGCGGTGGGTTGCAGGAACTCTGTCTGTGTTGACTGTAGCTTTATCTCGTCTAATTAGCTCTGTGATGTTTTTTGTTTTGTTGCATGTTTTTTTTTTTCTTTCCTGGGATGGAGCATTGTTGTCTTCATCCAAACACATTTCACTGTAATATCTCTTCCACTGCACCCACTCCAGCTTTCACAAACCTTACGTACGCTTTTTTTTTCTTCTGTGTCTTATTTAGCTTTATTTTTCTTCTTTGTTTTCTCCTCGTCTTCCTTTGTTCTATTTGCACATCTTGCTGCTTCTATCTCCTTTTTTTTCCCATGTTCTCTTGCTTTATTTTCCTTACACTACATTGATTTAATCTCTGGGACTGCAGTGTCTCCCCTGGCATGTGGCTAACCTAAAGCCTGTATCCAAGTGTCTTGCTTCAGCAGGTGTCTGTGGAACAGGAGGTGCTTTCCTGATGTGTCAAGAGGTGAAATACATGTCCCATCTCTGAATTTAAAAGCAAATAGAGGGGCGGCCTGGAAAAATATCTATGGTGGGTTTAGCAAAATTATATTGGATAAGATAATAATACCCCTGATAATTTCCTGCTCCCTTGTCATTTTCTTACACTGTTGTCTTATACTGCCTTTTTATTCCATACCCTTGCGTTCCTCTCCTATTCAGTTTTTCTAGGGCATCATACTTACAATTTAGCCACAAGGTAAAGGCCAATGGGCTTGCAAAGGAAACTGCTTTGCAAGAAAGTGAGAAATTCAGGTTAATTGGATGCAATCAGGTCAAAATTTAGTTAATCTTTGAGTGGGTGGGTGTGTTAGCACAAGGCTGTGTATGCATGCCCGGTCTGGGGGCTGATCCAGGCATATTCGTTTCCAACTTTGTGTGAATATGCACATTCCCTTGGAGACTGGGAGAGTGATGTGCATCTGGGGAAAATGACAGGAATACAAAAGTGACATCTCTTCATGTCACAGCAGAGAAAATGCTTCCTTCTCTGACAAGAGAACAAGGCTGCCAAATCCTAGAGTAAGGGTAGCGGTAGAGTTGTAGCTTAACGAATGAGAGTGAAAGAGCAAATGGAGCATCTGTCCTCAGGAAAGGATGCTCTGTGTGGAGGGCAGAGGGACATTGCCTGTGTGAAGTATGAAGGGAGGGAAGATTCCTTTGGATATCTATACTGGGGTTTTTGTGATTAAGGAACAGGTTTAGTTTTTCAAAGCCATCCCATTTTATTCAGCTACCGAGATGTCTCCTGTCCTTGACTGCCTGGATGGGATTGGAAGTTGAAGAAATGGGTGCTGTAGTTTTGAGAGGGGGGAAATGTTGTTGAAGGTTCCTCAGAACTCCAACCCCTTGCTCAAAGCAAGACAGCACTGAATTCAGGGCCAGGCTGTCAGGGCTTTGCCCAATTGGGTTTGGAAAACCTCAGAGGATGGAGTCTGAACCACCACTCTGGGCAACATCTTCTATAGTTTCTCTGTCTATGTAGGCAAACCACTTTTTCTCCCCTGTTTCATTTAAAAGCTCTTGTTTCTTATTTTCCTGTCATGTACTGTAGTAAAGAGCCTGGCTCCATCTCATTTTGTGTACTGGACAGAGGGGCAATTAAGTTCCTCAGATCTTCTCTCCAGGCTGAACAAACCTTAGTCCCTTAACCTCTCCTTGCAGGGCAAACACTTCAGCCCTTGGAGCATCTTGGTGGCCCTTTACTGAACCTCATCGAGTTTGTCAGTGTTTTTCTTGTACTGACAGATCCAAAGCTGAGACAAGTATCCATATGTGGTCTAGCAGATACTGTGTGAAAGGAAATAATCACTTTCCTTATTCTACTGGTTACAGTCCTGTGAATACAGCCCTATGTACTCTTAGCTGCCCATGTTGCTGGAGCAGAACATGAACTCCTGAACTCTTCTTTGATTTAAAGCACGCTGTCTGATTTGACCAGTTCTGACATTGGAGTGGATATCAGCCTGCTTGACAGTTCCCCATCTTGATTCTGAAATGAAAGGGACATGGCTCAGCATCCCTGCTGTGAATTTGGCATGTGAGAGGGGCAGTCTCCTGGGAGTTGGTAAGGGCTACAAAGGGAAGGTGGAGCTGCTGACCTTGTCATCAACGAAAGAGGAGGATTTGACGAGGAGTGGAAGCTATTGAAAAGGGATCTGCTTCTTGGATAATGACAAGCTTGCCTCTTTTAGAGAAAAGCCAACAAAAATAACTTCTCATAATCATTCAGCTGGAAATAGGAAAGTTTTGACATCTATCATTTAGTAGCATTAAATCAGACTCTGGAAACAAAGCACTTTGAGTTTCTATGGCCAGATACTCATATGGCAGATCATGTGCCACCAGGTACCACTAAAACATTGGAATCTCATTTAGATCTATAAGGTAACTGTCATGCTGTCCGTCTGCCACACATACATATATAACACACAATTATTTAAACTGTATTTAAGTAATTTAAATATATTTATAATAATA
>NW_009722252.1:0-49523 GCF_000703405.1 Apaloderma vittatum | reverse complement strand
TCCCTTCCAACCCTGACATGATTCTATGATTTCTCTTTCTGTGTCCCAAATGGCAGTTTCTGACCTTGGAAGGGACACTCAGGCCACTTTCTTTAGCGGTTATACAAGTTTTTGACTGCTGTGACCAAGCCCAGGTCATCTAATGCATCCAGCCTCTCTGAGTGTGACGGTTTGTCAGCCTAACCTAGACCCTAAAGACAAAGCTGGAGGCACCTGGAAAATGCCAGTATGGTTGATAGAGAGCTGTCACGTTTGATAAACCACTGAGCCGCCTGATAGAAAAATTGCCCAAAGTGCTGGTACTGAAGCTGCTTTCTCTACCAACAAGGCCTCGAGGAGCATGATACCACCACTGCTGAGCCATCTTCCTCATACCTCTTACTTGTGTAGACCCAAGAAGCTGGAATAGTTACCAGGGCTGTAACTTCACCCTCTTTCCTCTTGTAGGGCCCAGCAGTTACACCGTGGGCACGATGTCGGAGCGCTTTGACTGCCACTATTGCCGTGACCCTCTGCACGGGAAGAAGTACGTGCAGAAGGAGGGCCGCCACTGCTGCGTCAAGTGCTTCGAGAAGATCTGTGCCAACACCTGCATTGAGTGCAAGAAACCCATCGGAGCTGACTCCAAGGTGAGTGCTGAGCAGTTAAATAACTTGACGAGAAGACAACAGGCAGATGCTGATAACTGTACCCCCTGCTTTCCTGGCTCTGCTCCCTTTTGTGAGCCTCCGCATGAAAACAAGTTCTCTTGTGAGTCCTCTGGCTGATGGGCCACGTGTTCCTTGAGCAAAGAGCCAGAAGCTGTGGGGCACTGCAGCACCGGGGGCTGCGTTTGCACCGGCGCTAATTTCAGGATCTAGATTGAGGCACGTGAACTGCTGGAAAACCTGGAATCCAGCCTGCCCAGGACTTGCAGAAAGCTTCTTAGCAAATCTCTCACGGTCTGGGGTCTGATTTTTGTCTGTCAAATGTTTATTGCATGATGTTTGTGGCAATAACAGCACACAACTGAACTCAAGGGAACTTGAAAAACCAGAGAAACCCACGTTTACAGTGCTTCAAATCTTAAGAGCTGTTTTGTTTCTACTACCCCAAAAATCCAAAGTGAGTGATTGTGTCTGAGTTTTGCCAAACGTCCTCCTCTTAACTGCTTGCAGATGAGCTGCACCATCACCCGCTGAATGCAGACATGCCTAGGAATTAACAAATTACCCTTTAGTGCCATGGCTGATGAGGCAGGAGCTTGGTTTTAGGGCTGCTTGGGAAGAGAGAAGGGCTTAGTGCTCACTTCATTTCTGTTCGTTCCAGGAGCTGCATTTCAAGAACCGTTACTGGCACGACAACTGCTTCCACTGCTTCAAGTGCTACAAGTCCCTGGTCAATGAGCCCTTCATGCTAAGGGAGAACAACAAGGTGTGGTGCAGTGATTGCACTGCCAAGGAGGATGCACCCAGGTGTAAGGGCTGCTACAAGCCTATTATTGCAGGTATTGGTGCCAAGTTCTGCTCTAGGGCAAAACCATGTCAGTTTATCAAGCTGTGGAGGCTGCCGTTAGGGGTAGGGCCATCACAGTGGAGGGCTGGAACCCCACAAAACGGTGCAAGTTTTGACTCTTGCTCTCACCCATCCATTTTGTTCAAATATTGAAAGGTGGCTTTTCAGTTAACCCTCGCTGGGGATGGTTCACCCTAGTAGTTAGTCTTAAACCATTTCTACCAAAAGCTTTGCTCTGTAAATAAAAAGTCCTCTTTTCAGAAAGGCTCAGGCAAATGTTTTAACAAAAGCCAGAAAGCTCTGGCTAAAGTCAGATACAGAAATGAACAGCACATCGTAGACACAGTAGAGAAAACGTTACAACTGAATCCTGGGCATAGGTACGGACAGGTCTTGCCTACAGGTGTCTTAAACTGCACACAAGAAGTTATTTCTGTCTGTTGCAGGAGACCAGAATGTTGAGTACAAGAAGATGGTCTGGCATAAGGACTGTTTCACTTGCAGCCAGTGCAAGCAAGTGATTGGATCTGGGAGCTTCTTCCCCAAGGGTGATGACTTCTACTGTGTCTCCTGCCATGAGCATAAGTTTGCCAAGACCTGTGCTAAATGCAAGAACGTAAGTCCTTCTGCTTTGCAAAGGCCAATGCCAAAACTAGCCCTCATGTGTCTTGTGGAAGCTAGGAGAGGAAACCAGTAGAGAGATCACGCTGAAGCTCTACCAATGCTTACGTTCTTTCCTCGAGACACCGGTGTGAGCAGGTGGTGGTACAACGATGTGAGAGCTCATGGTTCTTGCGCATCACAGTATCTAAGCAGGGTTATCTGATGGCAGCTCTGCTGAACGCAAGCGGGCACCAGCTTTGCACTTGCTTTGGGGATGGTTTATGCTCTCTAGTAGGTACTGGGTATTCAAGATGTAGACCAGTATTTTATAAAAGCTGGTTTACAACTTTTATAACAGATTAGTGTAGAATTGCAGAGTCACTGCAGGTAAAACAATATTATGAAAGCCACAGGCATCCAGCAGGCTAGAGGACCTCAAGTGCATTAAATTTCATTTTAATGAAAACTTTCAAGAGATCTTCTCCATGACATAGTCCTCTTACCCTGCACCCCGTGCCTTCACCACCTCTCTTCCTCCCTACTGATTCTGAAACAGATCTCTGCTCTTTGCCTCCCAGCCCATCACTTCTGGAGGCCTCACTTACCAGGAACAGCCTTGGCACTCGGAGTGTTTCATTTGCTCCAACTGCAAGAAGCCACTGGGCGGGAAGCGCTTCACAGCTGTAGAGGATGAGTTTTACTGTGTTGAATGCTACAAGGAGTGTGTTGCCAAGAAGTGTGCGGGCTGCAAGAATCCTATCACAGGTATGTTGGATTAAATGCAGCTTGGGGGCAGCGGGTGCTTAAGGTCAGGACAGCGATCCCCACAGACAAACAGCTCCGAGGCTGCTAACACCAGAAGCAGGTCTAGTGCCCCAGGCCCAATCCCAGCAATCTACAGGTGACCTAAGCCACATGCTCCCACTGGATGGCATCCCAGTCAGTAACTGAGCTTTGCATGCATCGAATTTATCTCCCTCAAAACTTCCCCAGCTAGAACTGTTCCCACATCTAAGGGGGCCGGTTAGCTCAGTCAGTTGAGTGTGGCGCTAACAACGCTAAGGTCGCGGGTTCGATTCCTGTTTGGTCCCCATGTGTTGCCTGATCTAGTCGAGAGGTGGCGTCCCTGGCAGCAGGGACACTGGATTAAAATGATCTCTAAGGTCCCTTCCAGCTTAGGCCATTCTATGATTCTATCTTAGTCTGGGAACCTAAAGTCTAAGAGAGCAGTGTTTACTGCCCCAAAGCAACATGTGCTTTGCTTCTGATGTATTTGACACGCAACAGTTATGGGATTACAAATCTCAGCCCTGACATGCAGGCACTATCCTGCCAGTTCTCGGAGCCTTACACACCATTCTGCGTTTCAGAGTATGGATCTGAGCCCATAATGACCAGGTAGAGCACTTAGCCCAACCTCTCTACATCTCGATCTTTGGCTCAGCTTCACTGTTTCTTGGAGAAAAGGATCCAAGTGAAAAAGCTTATTGCAGAGACACCACCTTATGCTAAGAATGTGGTTCAGTTGCCATTCTGGCTACTAATTTAGGCACACAAATACGATCTGCACCACTACAGAAGCGCAGGAGGCAGTAAGAATGGGATCTGCTATTTGGTGGCCTGCCCCAGCCAAGGGAAAAGCTACTATCGCCGTCCTATAATTGTTTTCTCTCCTAGCAGGATTTGGAAGAGGAACCAGTGTGGTGAACTACGAAGATGAATCCTGGCATGATTATTGTTTCAAATGTACAAAGTGTGCCCGTGGCCTGGCCAACAAGCGCTTTGTTTGCCATAATGGAAAAATTTACTGTGCTGAGTGTCCCAAGCGACTGTAAGGAGCAGACAGCAACTGCTGTAAAATGGATTTTAGAGCCCTGCTTTCCAAAACAATCCTGGTAAAGGAGCAGGTTTTTTGCATGTTAAGAATGTTAACTTTTTCCATTTTAGTATAAGAACTAAAAAAAGTAGCCTCAGTATAGTGGGTTTGACTTCTGAAGCTCCTGCTTGTAGCACTGCAAAAAAAAAAAAAAAATCTTAACTTTGTTTCCAAATTAACTCTTCATGTAAAGGCTTGAAATGAGAGATCCACACACTACATAATCTGCTTCAACTAAAACAAAGCTAGTTTGAAACTTGTCTGGTATACATTTAAGCTTGGCACTTAAATGAAGTGGGTTTGACAAGGCATGCACCTCAGAGATGCTCCTGGCATCAGAGAGATCCATTATTACGCTTTCACAAGTGCAGGTTACATCACATACATCACACCACTAATAGCTGCTCAGTAATACATACCTTAGCTTACCCTACCACCTCAAATTGCAGCACAGGTATGGAATGGCTTCATCTTACATATAACAACGGTTTGGCAGTACGATTTAGCTTTAGTTAAATTTCCATAACCTTGTTTTAGTCTTGATTTTCGCATGGTTTGCCTAAAAGTTTTGCTCATCAGCTTTTTTTACGTCATTGTTTAAACAAGGCTGTCTGTATACAATTATTAATCCATTAACGAGAAGTAAACCTTTCAACTACAGGAAAATGCACATGCATTTAGAAGTGCCTTAAAAACATAGCTCAGACAACGATAGCTCTCCTATCGCGTCAGTGTATGTTTTATGATTTAATAAAAATGAGACTAGTGCCTGCTTGGAGTCCTACAGTCTGGAAAACTCTTCTTTCATTTTGCCATCCTGCACAATTGACACATTTTATGTCTGAGTTACTGAAACTAAGTCTCATACACTGATACTGGCAAAGTAAAGAGTCAGCTGTAGTGCCATAGTGCCATTAAATATCTGAGGATCAAAGAAACAATTTCCATAAACTGATTAATTTTTTTAATAAAACTGACACCGGACCATCTGCCAGAACAGCCTGTGTGAAAAAGCCCTTTGGAGAACATATGTACAGCCACTGTCCACACAGATCTACCACACTTCGACAGCCCTGATCCTGGGTTAAGGCTCTTTGTTGGGTTGGAGTTTTTTCGACACAGTAGTGAAATTCAGAAATGCTTATCAGCTAGATGCTGCTCCAGTCCCTCCTTTTCCTTCATAAGCACCTACCAGAAACAAAGCACCCCTGCAAAAAAAAGCCCACAAAACCCCAAACCCAAGGCAGAATCTTGCTGTATTTGTGCAGGTGCCTGCTCTGCTGTGGCTTTAGAGCACTGCTAGAACATAGAGATGCTGGTGCTACAAGTAAAGGCAAAGGCTTACAGTAAAAGCAACGTGAAGAATCCAACAGTTATGAACACAGCATCAGCCTGTACAAACACAGAGAGATCTGAAGGTGTCAGCATAAATACCTTCCCAACCATGCAAATGCAGTTGCCAAAAAGGCGTCTAGTTTGGGGAAACCCACAGGGCAGAGCAGTTAGAGCAGGACCCGAGGACGTCTCAAGGCAGGTCAGCATGACAAGGGTTGGAGACTCCTAGTAAGGCAATGTTTAGCATTACAGAAATAAAGCTTTGTTCAACTGCAAAGTTTATTTAACAGTGCGCACATATTTACATTGAGCTGCAACAGACCATTCAACAAATAATATCAGCAAGGAAAAAGAAAAAAATCAGCATCTTTTTTTGTTAGAATGATTGTCTCTGCCAGAATGAAATGGCTATCATACAAAAATACATTCTTCCTTTTACCTAAGGCACTGCTCTAAAGTCTAAACCAGTTCTACCGTATTCTGAAGAGCAAAGAGCAAGAAGGCTGAGGGTTTCCTATCGTAACTGCGATGTCGAGGAAAGAACGTATTTAGTTCCAGCAAAACCATTTGCATTGAACCACTGAAAACACAGCTGCCATTTGGATGATTCATTTGAACTGAGGTATCAGCCAATGGTTTATTTGAGACAGCGAGTCTTTAACGCAGTCATTTATCTATTACAGGAGGCAGAAGAACAGGACTGCATTATTACTTTTAGTAGCAATTTTCAGAAGATGCTTAGTTAATCTCTTCATGCTGTAAAAAGCAGGCAAGTTCAGGTTAAACAGATTACTTAATGCGGGCTTTAGGGGAAGTGAAATATATATATATATATTATATGCAGCTGGCAGCCACTGTTATAAAGCTAGAACAGGAACACTTAGAATAATTAACATGAATATAATATGACTTCAGTGGTCTAATACTGTTATGTACACAATAAAATAATACTTCCATAAGTGTAGATAAATAAGTAATTCAAAAGGAAAACATTTTTAAAAGCATGACATGTTAAACCGCACTATGACAGACATATCTAGGTACTCAATGTTTTTGTAATACATTAGTGCATATGCTGCAACATGTTTTGATGTTTGCCAATAGATTAAAACATATTAGCGATGGTACAATACTGCATTTTCAAACTGCCAATGTTTTTGTGCTAGAAAACAAGGCATTTTTCTCCTCCATTCAAAACTGAAGATACTAAATTTTGTGTTTTCAAATAGCAAATGAACCAACAAGTAACAGCATTTTCCTAGAACATTACAAAGAGAGTTTAGCTTTAACACACACCGAATGAGTCTTTTATTTCACCAGGTGCCATTTCAAGAATATGCAAAATCTGGCCAGTAGCTAAGTGGGGGAGCCTCCAGTGGCACATGGCTCTACACGACACCGATATGAAAATTTAAAATCCACAAAAACCTAGACTCAAGCACATTGCTGTAAAGTCTGTAAAAGGGAAACAAGTGATATTTGAACAAGGAAATCTTATCTAACAATTAGCTAAATGTATGGAAAAGGAACATCAGCACAAAACAGTTTCCCTGAAATGTTCAAGGTGCAAATTAGAAATTTGTCAACCCTCCCAAGGCGTTTTTGTTGCTTTGCCTGCCTCCCCCTCCAAACTTGAAAACGGATAAAGGCAAACAAGCAGCTTTTCAAAACAAGGCCTTCAGTACTTGATAAAACACTGGATTACTGATGTGCAATCAGATAATTTCCAGGTCTCTAGTGTTCACAGTTCTGACCAAAGAGCAAAGAGAAGAAAACATTTAATCATCATAACTGTGTGTGTGCCACGTACATCTGTTCTCAGTGTCAAGAGGCTACATCCAGGGAGCGAGCACAGAACCAACCACTTGGTTACTCATGGTCCAAAAATCAGCGCAGTAGCTTTTCCTTCTTCGCATACGACTATGAGCTCGCAAAGTTAGGTACACAATTCTTAAACTTATTGTATCGAAACAAGTTTAGGTTCAAAATTAAAAGGCAACGCTTCCTTCACTAAAAAGTTAATGATTGTGATCAGAACGTAATGTGATCAGTAGTATCACATTAAATCTGTCGATTCCCATGGCCCAGTTAGGCGTGGCCTCGAGGAAAGTCAATGAGGCCGTGTCCATGGGAGTACAACTCAGAAGACGCAGAGTGACAGAGGAGACTCAGGAAACAGTTCAAGCTAGAAAAGTGCTACACTTTAATCAAAAAAAGTGCTACACATCACTTAAAGAGAACGTGGACAGCAAGTCTTGTTTTTTCCACTACTGTTCAACTGTTCACAGTCATTTGTCTCATGGAAAGAGATCTCCTGCCGTTAGTACGTCCATTTGGGATTTAGCTCCAACACCAGAGAAGTTCAGTCTTACATAAACTAGCTTACTGAAGCCTCTCTGACACACTGTGCTCTACTACATCGGCATTTGGCCTCAAGTACATGCGGCTTCAGATGCAGCTCTGCTTCCTTCAGAAAATTCAGAATATTGTGTGTGCAGCTTTATTAACTTTCTCAGAATGTAACAAAACTGTCAGTGGAATTTAAGGTTCACAGTGAAGTGAAAGACTATTCTACAGTAAGTAGAAAGGGCAGCTAATACCTTGCCAGAGCCTGAAGAGCCCTTGTAAGACCAGATGCAGCCAGCATCAGGAAGTTACAGAACATGCCTAGGAGTGGAAAGGTCTTGTCTGCAGAGTTACATCAGACACCTTTGAAACTGTTGGTATCTTCAAAAGTAACATGTGCCACTTAAGACATCTCAGAAGCCTAAAAATACAACAGATGGGTTTGGGTGCTGGTAGGAGATCCAGGAGCTTCACAGGGGCTCGGCTGTGTCTTTGGAAGAGCCTTAACGTTGGGCCTTGGCTGCTGTCTAGAGCAAGTCCCTACAAAGGCATCGGTCGGTGACTCTTTTTGATGGAACGCAAGTTCCAAGCACTAAAGAAAGAGCTGTCCCTCCTGTCTACACATTGGAAAAAGTGCCTTGAAAATAAGAAGCTGAAGTTAAGGCAAGGAGAGTAAAATGCAAGGAAGTTAATTACCTAGCCAGAGGAAGAGACAGGCAGGGAAATCAGCTTGCATTACCTGATGAAGTATCTATAGGTTTGGTCAATGAATTCACTGCACCATCATCCTCAAAAGCCAATTTGGGACTAGAAGGTATTGTAGCAGCGTCATTCAAGTTTTGATTACAGTTGTCAGCAGAGATGCTGTCTGAGCTCAGTTTGGTTGACTTGGAATGTACTCCAACGTCAATGAACTCCTCAAAAGTCCATGAATCAGATTTTCCGTTAAGATTCTGAATGAGTCCAACTGTGTGATCAGCTTTGTTAACACTCAACTTCACAGAGTTGTCGATAACCATTTCTTTTGCAGGATGGCTAGGAAAAAAAAAAAAAAGGATACTTGTGTTATGATTTCTGCATGTTTAACCTTTAGACTGATTACAGGGCAGCCAATTATCAGTCTGCGTACTTCGCAAAACACTGAATATCCTGACAGGCATTCCCAGACAACCTCCTCCAGCTGCCACGCGGGACCTCCCCTCCACATGCCAATGGGGAAGATCGACTCACCGACACGTAGTAAAAATAATATACTAATATCTCTCAGGTAAGGTCTGGCTCCTGTAAACTTGTTGCTCTCAGAACAAATTTAAGCCCTGCACCATCAAAACCCTATCTTAGTGGTGTGCATTTTTCCTTTTTTCTCCAGTTAGGACTTTTTAAACAACACACTGAGCCTCAGAGGACTAGCAATATTTAAATCAGATTCCAAATCTAAACTCAAATCAGAGTGATCATTTTTCATTAATTCTTAAAGAAATAATGAAAACGTCTTTATTCCATCACAGGAGGAAGGAGATTAATTTATCATCATGTTAAAAAGGAGTCCGCAATGCCATTTCTAAATCATTAGCATTTAGATGAGCAAGTGGAACAAGCACCAGAGGACAGATTTTCCAGTAGTAGATTGAAATGCTTTATGCTCAAAAAGATAATATTTGAAATACTAAAAAAAATTCTCATTAAGGGAAGCTTTTGTGCTGTATCTAGTGTTTCAGCATAACCGATGCTGTTCTAGAGCTTTCAGTGGGTTATTATTCCTTTTCAGTGCTGTCCCCCTCCCTCTTGATTGATGTTACGTTAATGAAAAGAACTGCAAGCCGTTTTAAGGGGAAAGATTTCAAGCCAATGCTGTTGATTGTAAGCAGCACTGCTACGTTCCTGGCTCTGTGTCTCACTTCTCAGCAAAGCCAGCGCTGTTAGCACTGTGCCATCTAAACAAACAATGATCCTGAACTAACTGCCTCTGTGTGAAGCAGTAAACTGACAGCGTGCACACACCACACGCTTGGAGCAAGCCAGAGAAATACCACAAAGCCAGTGCGATGCAAAAAATTTGAGGCAATGCTATGTACAGCACTAAATTTAATTCAGACTTAGAGAGAGATTTCTTGCATGATGGCCACTTACACAGACTCACCTGGAATCCTTTAATTCGGTAACAAGCAGACACTCCTCATCACTTTTCAAATTGCTCCCATTCATAAACACTTCACTGGCCTTTAATTCGTCTTGTTCCTCAGACTCTGCAGAGATCAAGCCATGCACCATCTCTAAACAACCCTCTGCTTCTCCCTTGACATCCTCAGATAAGTCAACACCATTTAGCTTTCCTGAATGTGAGGGGGAAAACAGAAAGAAGAAAAATAAAGACCAAGAGGGGGGGAAAAAAAAAAAAAGTTTCAGTAACATAACTTATTCTAAATTAATAAAATACAAGTGCCAAAATGACCTTTCCTACACAAAACTCAAGACACTTGGCTTCAACTGATTCATTTCTCTTTAGACTGTAACATGAAATTTGTTTTCCATCTTCAAAAATACACATGTAAAATGAAAGCAAGCTGCCTGCATTTCACTCGCAAATCATTTTTGCATTTAATCATTTTGACTGTCTCTTGTGGTATGGAACAGGCACACTCTGTTCAAGCAGAAATCATCCCCAGCACTTCTGGGACCTGTGTCTCAGACCCTCTCAATGCCATCATGTGAGTGACCTTTTTAACAACACCGAGACACTGACTGCCAGTTCAACCTGACTCATCAAGTTTCCTTACCTGGTTGATCAGTCTTCTCAAGAGCCAATTCTTCCTCCTCTTCAATATCCTCTCCCTCCATAGCCTCGGAGGCAGCCTTCCCTTCATTCTGCAACTGAAAAATGCCAAGAGTGTTATTTGGAATAACTCGCTGCACTCTAGTGTTTCCCAAGCGGTTCGATCCCAGCTCTCAGGCAGGGCTGTGCTGAGCCCAGCAGTACTCCAAAGGCTAATAACCCCCCAGCAACACACGCGCTGCTGAGCCAGAGCCTGTAAAGGAACATGTGGGACCCACTTCTATCTCTTACCTATGAACTATTCCAGAGTTCCTTTTTCCCTCATTTCTCCAAGGTGAGTGCTAAATATTTATTGATTTTTAGCTATATGAAGACTTGGCTCTTTGAATGTTGAGAGGAGAACAACTGCTCCTCAATATAATGTGCATAATTTACCACAAACCCCAAGTCACTGCTTAAACAAACATACATCCAGTTTACTGAAGCAGTCCAAGGGGCATCCAAGATTTGACAGGAATGATGAAGCCAGGAATTCAAGCTTTCTGGGGAAAACTAGTCCCAGCAGACTGCTTACAGTTAAAAAATATTATCTATTACTAAGTCATGTTTTGTTTAACCAAACTGCACCAGAACACATTGCTTCTATACATGCCTTGAACAAAAATGCATCAAAGATTTTTACACAGAACAAGTAAAGCAGAAGAACGTGTGCAATGGGAAGCTACTGGAAAATATTCTGGTGTATCAAAACTCCACACTTCTTGTGGAAGCCAGTTCCCGTAGGGCTAACAGAGAAAGACAGGAGACAAGGCAAAACCTTCTCTAGGAAGGGCCTATCCTGCCGATATGCACATCCAGACACGCACCTTGGATTCCGTTTGATCTGATTTTCGTGTTCTTTTCATTATTTCTTCAATTCTCTGTTAAAACAGGGAAAATAGTTGCAATGACATACAGAGCTTTGTATTTCAGCATTCTGGTTTAAATTGTCATCGATCATAACATATTTTTCTACTTCATAAACTTACTACTTTTTCTTCACCATTTTTAAAGCTCGTATGGCAGAGTTGGCTTTTTTTTTTAAAGAACACACTACTACTTAAATGCATCCAAGACTGTCTGTCTGTTCAGTTTAACACCTCAATGACTATTTTAGGCTGAGAAACTTCTCTGCTCTCAAAATTGCGTACCTTTTTTCTTTCAAGCCTTTCCTGCATATTTTGCTGCATAATTCTCTCTCTTTCCAGCCGCTGTCTTTCAGCCTCTTCTTGAGCTTTTGCTTCAGCCTCTTCTCTCTGAAAATCAAACAAAAAGAACAGAGTACCCAGTGCACAACTCACTCCCAAGAATCAAAAGCAAGAGCTGTTACACAGTTTCTGGTTCAATGCAGACAGGAACATCAGATAATCACTGTTTAATATTATCATACGTTGCAGCTAAATGCCAATTAGCCAGCTACTGACATGAAATATATACTACTATGACATTCAGAAACTGATCTGAAAAGAAAAATTATGTGCATGGCTATTCTGTCATTATGCAAATGTTCTGGATGTTGTTGAGCTACTTGGGGTTCAAACTCTACCTCAGGTTGAAGATTTGTCTAGAAAGGATAATTTATAAAGCAACCAGACAGCAATTACATTCTAAACTTAAAAATCTTGGCAGTCAGGTATTACTACCAAGATACTTGGTGCTGAGCATCTTCTCATCCTTCCACACTGAAAAATCTTTTCCAGTATGACTGGAAAGAAGACAGAAGCATAGTTAACGCTCTGAATAATTGTTATGAACTTAAACGAGCATTTAAAGAAATGTTCAAATGCATGTCAATGCTACTCTTAAGATACAGCTCTCCAAACACAAAAAGTTCATTGTAAAACTACTTTAAGTTTCAAAACTAATCTCACTTAAAAGAAGTCCACTTTCTGCAAAACAGCTCCCTTCAGTTAGAAGGATGCCTCTGTAAAGGTACACCAGTATTAGCTATGGGAGACTGTTTAGCAACCAGAAAAAGCAGATTTGGAAACACTACTGATCTTTCTTTTAAACGAATTGGAGCACACCAGATGACTTTCCAGACAGACCATCTCCTTATAATCCATAGCAGGAAGCCTGTGAAGTGAGCTCAGTACACATACTTTACGTACGGAAATTGCATTCCAAGGTGGCTAAAACGTGCCTGCTTCTGCCCACAGTTGAATTTGTCAAATGTTAGAAAATAAAATAAAAAAAAAATAAATCACAGACTAGGGCAAGGAAAGGACTTCAAGACATTCTCAAATCCATCTCAGACAGGATGAACTCTGCTTTACATCATTCCTGACAGGTGTCTCACATTCTGTGAGAGAAAACTGAAGATGACCTGCTGTTGAGAACACAGCAGCTTGTATGAAGAACACAGCTGGAGCCTACAGATAAGCAGACCTGTTGTTGAAGTCCTGCAAGTTTTTCCTGCTCTTCTTGTTCTCGTCGGATCCTCTCCTCTTCAGCTTGTCTTTGCTGCTCTTCGTAAGCCAGTCTCTTTTCTTCCTCCTGCCTGCGGAGCTCCTCCTCCCGTCGGGCTTTTTCCTCAACAGCTCTCTTGGCCACTTCTTCTTCTCTCATTCTAGTGTTTCCAAGATACAGATTACCAACAGGATATTTATTTCTTTAAAAGCATGCATGCAGATGAGGCAGACTAGAAAAGCAAGGAGTTCTAAGCTATCCAATTACAGAATAACAGCATAAAGATACTGTCCAGTGGAGACTTAACAAATGCCACCATCTAGATCCATCAAAGGAAAAAGTGGAATAGTTGGGAGGAAACTATCTACGAGTACATAAATGTTCTTTGCTGATGAAGTCAAGACCAAGGCAGGTTCCTCCAATAATGGGATGTTTGACTGAGAACTGGACTAAATGACAACAATTTAGTAAATATCACCTGCATCCACAATAGTAATGAAGCTTTCAATCACGAAACAAAAATTTAGTTGGATTTTCTAGAAGACTGTTTCTTCTATAGTCCAAGCTCTAGATAGACTGGAGGTGTACACTGTCAAATCATGACGTACACAACAGATTTGATGACATCGTATTTGTGATAAAACATCTGTACCAGACTAAATGCAGTAAATGGAATAAAGTTAGTTGGCAAACAGTTAATTTTTTTAATAACTTCCATGGAGTGAACCAAATGCACACTAATTTATCACTTTGAATTACTTGGGTGCAACACTTCTGATTCAGATTTAGGATCACTAACGTGAGATTTAACATACCATCAAACCACTGCCTGAGTTCATCAAAGGAAAGTGGAATAGATTTTAAACAGACTTGAAATAGTTGACTATTTTGAAAAAACAAAAGAAATTAAACTGGTGTAAAAAATACATTCTAGTTTTGAAATAAAAGCACCAGTGATGACTGGAAGGAAAAAGTTGCAGTGATTTGCAGAGGGACGATGCATTATATAAATACACTGAGATACAGGTTAATGATATACACAGCAACCTGTCCCACCTCGAACAGTGCCAGTGCCTGTCCCTCTGCTTCAGGAACTGCATTAAGATTTACAGCACCTTACATTAAGGCCTAGGAAACACCTACAGCTGGTGTGCCCCTCAACCACACCCCACGCTGAAAGCACCCTTTCCTTCTCATGCATCGTTACCTTTCCTCTTCCTGCCTCTGAATTCTCTCTTGGTCTTCACGCTCTCTTTGCTCCCGCGCTAGACGTCGTTTCTCTGCCAAGATTTTCGCAGCTTCTTCAGCTGTGGTGGTCCCTGCTACTGTTTTGTTAACGGATTCTGCAAAGGTTAAAAGAAACTGCTTTTTAAAAGCCTCAGTAACCGAGAAAGATGTTATCACCGAGAGATGACATTTTTCTTCTGGCCAACTAACTCTCTACCTTTTTGACCAGTGCCCATCACTCAGCAAGTATTCCCTTGTACTGAAGGGCCCAGGAGAGCCCAAGGGGAGTCCTAAAGAGACGCCAAGTCACAATATCTCACTGACACTGATGGAACAACAACCCAGCCCAACTACACTGAGCCAGCCAAAGATATTCTCCAATTACCATAGTACTGAAACCCACGTTTCTAAAAAGATATGTTTAATCTATGACACTTAAAAACACTTAAAAGAAAACTGTAAAAAATATTGCTTTAAGGAATACGTTTAACTTCCTCCTAATGAAACTGAACACACATGACCCCAAAGAAGAAGTTATTTATTTCTCATGTTTCATACCATTAATGCCTTTATTTTTATAGAGTATCTTAGGGAGCAAATAATCACCATCTTATTTGGCCTTGAAGACACATACTAAGGACTTCAGTAATACTACACTTCTACATATTTTAGCAACAAATCAATTTCCAGTTTTCATGGAGATCAAAACAGCTCCCACCACCAGATTAGTAGGCATTTGTACAGTCTTGCAGTTTATATTTCTTCCTGTCCTGTCTGGTGTCATGGTCAATGATAATATAAATTATATTACACATTAATATAAATAATAAATTAACATTAGGTAGAAAAACACCTTTGTCATCCAGTTGCTCTCAATATACATTGGAAGAGCTCCGATTTATATCAGTTATTCCCACTCTCTAGAAATACTATTGTTTGAATGTGGCTGAAGAATTGATCATCTGAATGTTCAGAGAAATAGCTCTTGGTGTCAGCAGAGCAATAGCATCATTATGTAGGTGAGAACCTGCTGTCCTTTTTAATATTTCACAAATCAACCCACAGATGTTTGCTTAACATTTATAAAAGCCCTCAAGCCAAGGTAATTTTATGAACAATGACATCAGGGTTTCATCAACTATTTTGCTTCTGACCTAAAGACAATCATTCAAAACACAATGCCATCATTAGGACCTTTAATCCCCGAAAAGCTGCTTAAGCCTCACGGACACATAATCACTACCTGCAGCTGTAGGGCTTAATTACGCAGAGCACACCCATAGCAGCTGAATCATGGCAGCATTTTGTGCATAAAAATAGTTCTTGCAGCCTTAGGAAAAGCATCCCAACACACGGAGTGCAGTCACAGAGTTTTCTAAAGTTTAGATTTACCCAACGCTGAGGAAGCGCAGCCTCCCCAGCACACACATTACTTCCGATTTGGGAAAAAAAGCAGTTGCATTAGTACAAACAAGAATCGGCCGCAACACTTCCAGATTTGAACTCGGTTGAAAGGGGTTTTCCTCCTCCTCATCGCTGAGCAGGAAAGATCAGTCCTTTGCAGCTACAAGAAACATTAGTAGGATCTGCCTACTTGAGACCTCTATGTACTAAGTGCTTTTTCTTCCCATATTGTGCTTTTCTTCCTATATTCTGCAGCTTTTTATTATTTCAAGAAAAGAGGGGAGGTTTCATTTACTGTTACCAGTAAACAACCATGAAGAAATCAAAATTTGTCTCGTCTCGTCTCTTCCATCACCTGAGTGCCTTTGCCAGTTTAGAGCAGTCACTTTTTACAGCAGAGGCTGTCTTCTCTTTTGGCCTTGTAGAGCAACCAACGCATCAGGTCCTGTCTAAACACTACAGGAATTTCAGTTGTATCAAAATTGGTTGACATTTAATGTCAGGTTTAACCTATTTTTCCCCCTCAAAATTGAACCTGCTTAATCAAAGTTAACCCTCAGTGACAGGCCTAAAAATTTAGGCTTGTATGTTATAGTTTTTAGGGTGATAGCACGATAATGATAGCTTGAAGTATGGTGAGTATCTGGTATAGACATCCAGGCTTCCTTCTACAGGAATATATGCTCAAAGAACCGTACCATGAATGAGTTCTTCAGCACTAGCACTTATTTCACATCCAACATTGAGTAGTGTCAGGAAGAGCCTTGAAAATCACAGACAATTGCAGCAGCTGAGAAACGCAGCGACAGGAACTGTCCATGCAGTAACACGCGGCAAGCACATGTTCCCACTTACCTTGGGTCTGAAGGATTTTCACCCTCAGTACTGCCCACTGGCTGTAGTTTAAACTCCAGAAATCCCTCCTTTTCCTCTTAAGTCTCCCCTAAATCCTTCTCCACAGAGAAGTGCCTGCTAGAGCTCATCAGAAGGCTCTCCCACCTTCTGTTCTGGAGATGCTGGTGGCGTTTCTCCCAGGAAGAGGAACAGAGGCTGTGCTTACTTGGCACGATGAAAAGGACTAGGAGACTAATTGCTTAGCCGGTATATGGCTCTCCTTAATCTACCACAACAATTTCTCAGTAGGACCCACGAACCTGTAGCAATGGCTATAGGTTCATTGGGACTGAGACCGAGGCAGCCTTCTAGCTTTGTGAAAGCTGGCTCTCAGACCACGATGCACCAACAGCTGACTTCTTCCTCCAAGCAGGTCCCTACACAAGCAATTTTAAGAACTACCAGTGGACTCAAAAACCTTTGCATAGTTTCACTAAGAACTTTGCAATGCTAAGCTAGATCTCTCAGCTAGTGCGCCTGGACTCCAAAAAGCAAACAGGATTTTTGCTTTTCTTATAATTACAGTACAAAGAATAATATTGAAAGCTCTGGACTTCAATCTCCAAGGCAATAAACTGACTACTGCACTAAAATCCATACCTGAAAGTCACATCATGTAATATTACTGTATAAACAGTAATGAAGAGCTTCTGTCTTAAAGCATCCTACCCTCCAGCAGTCTGCCTCACGAACTAATTACTACACTAGTCCTAGCACACACTAGAGATGTCTTGAATGAGAGCGTGTCAGTCACTGAGAAACACTCACCTTCTTTGGTCTTTGTGCTAGCTGCCACCGCATCCTTGTCCAAGGTTGGTGAAGCACCTTGCTCTTGTCCTGCTCCTTCCGCACTCTTATCCTTTGGTTTGCTCTCTGCTTCAGTTTTCTTTTTGGTTATGTTCAGAACACCTGGCGTGAGAGGTGGGCGTTGGATGGGCGCTGGTTTAGACACTGGAGTAGGAGATGGTGGTCTCTGTTTTGACATGCTAGGCGACGGTGGGCGAGTCCTTTGTCTGTCAAAACGAAGAGTATTTTTCAGGGCTAACGGTGAAAATCTCAAACATGCAACTAGGACAGCAGTCTAGCTTTGTTAATTTATCCCGCTTTTAAAAATAAATCCACACACAAACTACTGGTGCCTTCATCATAAAACGCAAATACAGGATTTCAAAATACCCTGGGCAACTGTACTCGCTACTTGTGGGCTAACATCAAAACAGGTCTGCTAGCCCAGACCTCCATTTACTCCACAACAAGAACGAACCCTGTGATTCCAACCCAAGAAACTTCCTACAAAAACACACGCAGATCAACCGATTCAGAAGCTCGCATGCTCCCTGCCGGTTTTAGTGCACAGACTACAGAAAACCACGGAATATTTTATCTGCACAAAAGAGACAAAGGTTCAAGTAAGGGCTGCATTTCTATCACAGAAGAGAGACTGAATCAGAAGTGAAGTCCTTCTGTGTACAAACACGGCATTGTGTAGGTCATCCATATGCTAACAGCACAGCTGTCTGAAGCAGGAAGCAGCCTTTAGTTTCTTCTGAATAAAAAAGCAGTATTTAACCTGGACACATACCTAACTGTGGGTGATGGAGGACGTTTCACCAAATTAGCAGGAGAAGGAGATCTTCTACGGGCAGACACAGATGGAGAAGGAGGGCGTCTTACGCCAGAACGTGGGGACGGTTTTTCCGTTTCTGATTTCTAAGATATACAAACCAAAATAATGCTCACTCTCTAGAACACTCTGCAGACAGAGGAGCTGCTACCACAAGAAACACAGAACTTCTCAACAAGATGTACTTTAGATTTCCTTTATGCTCCAGAACTTAGACCCATTTAATATGTTACCTGAATCAGACTTTGGGAGCTGTAAGCAGCAAACAGCATGCCTTTAAGATACTAGAGAGATCAAGGGCCATAACCCCCAATTTCATTTCAATACTGTGTTTTGGAAGCAAATGCTTTTGAACATGTCAATAAGCAAGCGAACTGCTAAACAGGATCCCATCCTGAGCTGTTCCAACCCCCCTGATTCATACGAACCTAATGCCTGGGGATCTTCAACAAACCTGGGTTGAATCTGGTGAACTTGCATCAGATGAAGATACAGAGGACTTCAATCTGTCGATGCTACGACTGCGCACGGGCACTTTAGGAGTTGGGACTGGGGAATTGATGGAACTGGCTGAAGCTGAACGAGGACAGAGGTGAGATTCTATAAAAGTTAGGAATTTGACAAGACAAAACGAGAACCAAGTGCACAGCATAAGAACAGGAGAAGAAGAAGAGGGAGAAAGAGAGAAAGAAAGAAAGATTGTGTGTGTTAGAAACCGTACAGAGAAACACCACAGGCAGTGCACGTTGCAATGGGTCACGGACACAGACACCACCACCACACGATTAGTACTTTGGAAGCAACAGCACCAAGAATACAATCATTTTGAAAGCAGCAGTCTGGAGTAGATAAAAATAAAATGCTTTTCCAAAAAATGTCTAAATGTGTAATACACCAGCATTACTTCATTATAGGCAAGCTGCATCTACTCACAAATACTCCCATTTTAACAGCTTAGCATCTTTCTTTACAAGTTCTTCATGACAAGTTTAAATTTTAAGTGTGCTTCCCCCACATACTGGGAAGAAATCCTACTTCTTTTCAAAGACTAGTTATAAACCAGCATTACACTAGAAATCTGAGCATTACTTTATAAGCTTTTCTTAAGAAATAAGCATTTGTGTAACACTATTCTGTCATAATTTCTCTGACCCCTTTATTACTGTATAGGTGCCTTTTATCCACGTTAAAAAAATCAAAATAGGTGGTGTAAAAGAAAACTATCTAGAGAAAAAGGTCAACTGTTAAACTGAAAGACTTCTCCTACCAGAAGTGTCAATCTGTTCACACGTAAGATATTGAAAGAAATGTTATCTTCTAATTACTTTTTCACTAACCCAATCACAGCTTATAAGCTTACACAGATGTAAAAATCTACTGAAATTAGATTTTTCTATAGTCTGTATAATTTGTGACAGATGCCAGCACTTAATTTTGCAACTTTATGGAAAACACATTTTATTTTTATATTTACAGCTTTTGTGCAAGGAGAGCCGCATTGTTTGTGCACAGTGTGTGCTAAAGCACAGGTACGTTTCTACCAAAATGAAGAAAGTACCTTTAAGTAAACTGATAAAAATGTAAACACTATCTTTAGCTCAGCAGTAGTGAATAAGTCACATGCTGTCAGTAACAATGAAAAAGATGGTATTTCCCCACATGACATGAACTGAAATTTTCATGGTAAAATAAAAGTGGCACGTAGACAGGTGTGCAAAATTAGGACCACTGACTACAAACCAAAAAAGTAAAAACTGATTATTACACAAAGGGATCAGTGTAGCAATATCACCTTTACCAACAAGGACCAAGTTGAGTGGCATAAGATAAAAAAATAAAGATGGAAGAATATACTCAAGAGGAAACAAGCAAAACTGGGAACACAAGTTGTAAGGTAAGAAAGGAGAAAGGACTCCACATTGGTTCCAGATCTGCATTTACTGGGGCATTCTTAAAACCAATAATAATTATAAGACATGTGGGAGGCACCTGGGGTTTGCCCACAATGCCGAGATTCCTGTGCTAGCACTACACTAAGCCACAGGGTGGGCTTAGCAGTCTGACCCATATGAAAGTGCTTGAGCCAGCCACGGTTTATCTAGAATACCTTCTCCTCACAGTAAGTCTCTACTTCTACAATCAGCCCAAGCGAAGAGTCAGCTCAGAGCTCCCTGCACTTAAGATAACCTCTTTTTCATGTTCCTACAAATTTCTCATCCGAAAGAAATTTGGGGTTTACACTTACTCCTTTCAGCCTCCTTTAAAACCATGTTTGTTTGTTTTGGTGTTTTTTTTTTCCCTTTAATTTCCTAACACCATTCTCTGACCGATATGTCTCACACTCACTTGAGGGTAAACCCAAATGCTGGTCTCTCTCAGTTGAAACCACAAACAAAACCCAAAATGAACACCAGTG
This sequence comes from Apaloderma vittatum, assembly GCF_000703405.1. NCBI lineage: Eukaryota > Metazoa > Chordata > Aves > Trogoniformes > Trogonidae > Apaloderma > Apaloderma vittatum. The sequence goes on along the minus strand of NW_009722252.1, from coordinate 29,083 downwards.
TCTGGCTCTCTATAGAGCAAGTAAACTGGCACTGGAGTTTAAAAGTCAGTATTAATCCATGATTTTGTAAACATGCAACACAGCATACAAATTTGTTATTACTGACCAAAGAAGTACTGGATAAGTAATTTTATACAGAACCATATATCAGCTGTCTGATTCATATTTAAGTGTAGCACAGTTAGCCACTACCATGTCAGTTCTTGCTTGATGAGCAACTGCAAAAAACTTTCAGGCTTTGCTGCCCTCCTGTTACCTGAGGGATCTTGTCCATCAGCCGACAATGTAGCAGCACTTTTACTCCTAGCTAAGGAGGCCTGTGTGGGGGCGAGGAGGCGACTGATTACGCTACTGTCCAGAGGACTGAGCTGGGAGCGACGAGCTAAATGATGGGAACAAATCAAAAAGGATCCAACATGAAATCATATAATGAAAAAGACAAGCAGTACAAAGCAAAGGCAGTTTGTGAGCGTTATTGCAAATCATTACAGTTTTGGAAGAAGAATACAGAAGTCACGGAGAGGGAAATCCAAACTAAAAGCACAGAAGGGTTAAACATTGCAGTATCTTATGTTGCACTTTTTGTCCTTGTCTTGCTCAATACAAATCATTCCAGTGTGCAAAGACTGGCATGCATACAACAGAGATGGATGCTGAAGTCAGTCAAAGTATGAAAGGTTCCTGACCCAGCTCTTCAGAGCTCTAGATTGCAGGAAAGGCTGTTCTGACATAATAAACAGAAGACTCGCAAGTCAGAGCAAAAGGTTATTGTCAGGCATCACTTGCACATACAAATTCACAGGGACAGCATCCACGATCCTTCCATACAGGAAAGATTTTCAAGCAGAATATGATTTCCATTGTAGGCAACAGCTGCTAAAAAGCAAAGTTTAAGAATTGTTAACTCAAAGGGAAAAACATGTTAGAAAAGTTGCTAGTCTTCAGCTTTACAAGGAGCTCCTAGAAAAGAGGTATTTGTAGCCTAGTGGGGATTACACAGACCAAAAGAGCCTGAAGTGAGAACAGGTTTCCTCTTCCATTTGCATGCACAGAGCTTAGGTGAGCAGCAGAAACGGAGAAGCTGCTTTAAAACTGAATAACGAAAGAGAGCTTAAAAAGCAAAGTTAGGATTTAACTAAGAAATTAACATATCACTGACATTTTTACTCTATCTTACATTTAAACCTACCAGCTCTCAAATACTTCTCTCTCCCAAGCAGAGATACATTCTGCTATCTGCTCACAGTGCCATTTAAGAAAGTCAAAGTCCTTTTTACAAGATTTCTTTTTTGTCCAACGAGAGAAATTTAATCTTTACCATTTACAATTTAGTCTTACCACTGGATAACTAAAAAGCCATTAAATAGTCCTAAAAAATGCAAGAACCAAGGAAACTAGCGAAAGTAAGCCTATCCAAACTTTACTATAAATGGCTTTAAAAATAAATACTCAGCCTTATGAAACAACCACCTGTTTTTTCTTCCTTTTTCACTTTTTCTAGTTCTGGAGAGGATTGGGGTTTACTACTCATTCTACTCAAAGATATGCTCCTCTTCTTTTCTGTTCCTCCTAGAGACCAAGCGCAAGGAAGATTACTTTTAACAAGATAATTATAAATAGCATTTTCTAAACTGCCATTTCTATGCTTTGCTTTTGCCAATCAGCTAAACCCACCGATCTATCCTTACGAAGCACTATTATCTCATAAGCTAAACAGCTTGGCTGCCATTTGTCTATCCTCCCCCCACCCTTCAGCTTTTGAGCGGAATAAGGTTGGTTTACAGAAACAGTCACCCAATATCTAGCACTGCCACATGCACAACGGTGTTTATACCACAGTGCACAGACTCCATGCACAGCAGGGAAAGTCTGAGTAAAAGCATTTATCACAAAAGTGGGACGTGTTTTTTCCATATATCCCATCTACTGCCTCCCAATTCTCAAATCAAACTGGTTCCTAGCACCTTTCTGGGCCACCTGCGAACCTTTGAGTGCTGACTGCTGAGAATGTAGAGGAACTTTGTTATTCAGCCTGTTTAATGAGGCACTTCTCTTTGTGGTACCTGGAAGTGAAAGCGCACGGATTAATTATGTTGAAAACCTAGAAGTCCCCTCCAACATCTGCCCCACTTCCCTAAGGTACATAAGAGTAATTAAGTCACTTCATAGCATGAATCCTTCGGAGGCAGGAAAAACTGGATCAGGGAAGAATTACTGTATACAAAGCATGATTTCTTATATTCATGTACACAACTGACAACAGCAGCAGGATGTCAGTCTCATCAGATTTCTTGTTTGACCTATTGAGGCCATCCTTGTATGCGGTTTTAAATAACCGAATAATTCAGAAAGGCCATTGCTCACGTTCTGTATGAGTAAGAAGAATGAGCTCAGAATTAACACAGAACACAGCTGACGAAACACTCCACTGATCCAGCGATAAGCACCTTCCTCTCATTTCTGCGTTCTGCTCCTCCACGTTCCCAGGTACATATGCATAGCAGAAGCAATCAGGTTAATGTCGCAACTGTATTTTCTGAATTTAGCCATCTTTTACCAAGCAGCCATCTCTTCTTGAGCGCCAGATCAACAGTAGACACACCCCTAACTTCCTGTCATTATCTAAACCAGGCAGTCAGTCGACATCTACGCCCTGACCAGCTGGGGTCCTGTCTGAATTTCTTGTATTTCAGGCCACCTAAGAATTTTTCCTCTAAAGCAAGCAAGGATGCACAAAGGATTTCAAGGTATGACATCAAGTTTGAAAGCAATCCCAATTAGCTGATAATTAGTGACTTCCTTTACTAGTGGCTTAACTTGTACTTTACAGCCCTGTTTCTGACTCATACTCAGAGCTGAACCCTGCAGACACATTATATATAAATATCATTTTAAATCACAGTCTCCAGTGACTCAGAGCCCCTGAAGCTATGCCAGTGTAGATGTATCCACTGACTCCCCTATCAAGGCATCGTGTATGAGGACATGTTTTTTTGCTGCATCACCTTCCAACATGAACCAGGAAAATCAGTTAGCTGAGTCCATGTTAGGGATTCTTCTAGCATGGCTCATTTGATCAAAGGTAGCAGACTGACAGACCACTGCAGCATAATTTTTGTACTAAGCAGCTCTCAGGTTTTCATCGTTTTTTGAAAAAAAAAAGATACAGGCAGGCTCCTATGAAACACTGGGAAGATACCCCACAAGGAAATCTCCGTCTAAAGCAAGATGACATGTGCTCAGGCAAATACTTTTTTATTTTTCCTAACAAGTAGATTAAGATAATTCTTTGTGTTTAATTATTTATTTGTTTGTTTGCTTAGAGAAGCCAGATTGCCATGATTCACAGAATGTATCAGGATGGGGAGGAAAGGACCTGTACAGGTTTACCAGACACTGGGAAAACGAGAGATCTGTCCCTACAGTGCTGTTAAGACCAGTCGCCTTGTGCACGTTTTAGACATGACTTGCTGCAGTCAGGAGCTTCACCCACCCCAAAAGTGCAATCCAAAACGAGACTGGAAGCCACAGAAATTGATGGTCATTTCTATTCCTTGGCAGCTACTGGCACAGTAAGCAACCCAGAACGCTTGCAAGCAGTGGTGTGCACTAACAGTTTAAGAGATGCACAATTTGACTATCAGTATTAAGATGACACTAATTATCAAGCCAGGAAATGGTGTCAGAGCTGCACGCTATAGCTACAATTGTGCTAGAACTCCAGGTCAAAACAAAACAATCTCCTCCTACCTAAAATACTCCCACAGGTGTCAAGGTTTTTCATGCATCCTTCCCTATTTGGTTAAAGCACAACTGTAATATTAAAAAGAAAGTGTGTGTCTATTGAGTACAGGACTGGCCCAATAGACGTCAAAACTAAGTTGATTTTTTTTCCTTATCACGGGCAATCAACTAGTATTTTTGTACTATTTCTATTTAGCAGAGATTTTAGGGTGTGATTTAAGGCATGCAATCCCATAAAGATGATGTGAAATGATTTGTGAATCAATCATTCACTGAGATTTGACTTTAGTAAAACAATTACAGAAATAAAAAATAAAAAACCAGCAATTTTTACCGTTACTCTTCTCCTCTAACAGAGATCACATCAACTGGGTCAAAGCCCTGAACAGTCAAGCTGGATTAACAAACTGCACGAAATGCATTTGAGATGAAAATATGAAGTAAGTCACACAGCAAGGGAGGAAGAGGAGTATCATTCCACCTCCTGTCTCCTCCCCAATAACAGTTACAGACGCACACACACACTTACTTCGATCAGACGCATTTAAAAGTGCTGCAGATGAGGACAACCGTTTACTCATGACAGCTTCTGTCTGTTTGAGGTTTGCTGTGGAGGTGGACCGCTTGCCAGCTGTGTAGAGAAGTGCTTACTTTAGAATTCATCTTTGTACCTGAGGAAGAACCTTTCACCCACTGCTGTGAGATAGCTTTGGAAGTATTACATCCTGAAAGCTATTTCTAGTTTTACTTAATAAGAAACGTTTTTGTTTTTTTTTTAACAGATTTGATACAATTAGCACCAGTTGTAATGTGCACAGAAAAGGCATTTAGTTTTAATGGAATCATGCAAAGACTTAATGCACATGTATGCAAACAAATGGTTCTTAAACTCTGTGCTCTTAACGTGTAAAGGCAAAAGCTACTGAGGTGATGTGTTGTTAACCATACTGCTAAGACAGAGAAAGTAACAACAGAACCTGAAAAACAGTAATTTCATTTTTCATTCCTTCCATAGAGGTACGTCAAAACAGTTCTTCCAATTATTGCCCAAATGTTGTACCCATTTTAGATGTTTCCAATTCTTCTCTAAAAGACAGTCCTTAAGTTCATGTTACCTAAGAATTCCGCAACTCTTCTGAAAAAAAACTGTCACAAGAGGCATTAATTCTTCTTTATCTATGTATATACACACAGGCATATATATACAAAAAATACCCCACATGGCAAAACTTCAAGTTTAATACAAGCCAAATAAATGCCTGCTTTTTCATTTCAAATCATGTACTTTCAGGATGAACACCACTCCAGAGCATGAAAGCCTTGGAAAAGCAGGTACATCTTGTTATGGAAACTCAATAAGCAGGAAACAGTAACGCACACGAAGTAGTGCAGACTGACACAATAAAACACAAGAAATTCCATACACCAGATACAAGGAATCAATTTTGCTGACATATTGGTCAGCAAAGGTGATTAACACGAACTCGTTAGTGTGTAGAGACCAAAAGAAAAAGCATGCTATAGCAGCTCCTTATGGCCAGGGCCAGGATGAGAGGATTCCTACGGACAGCCCTGCCTCTGCATCGTACTTTTGACTCACAGACCCAACCCAGGTTTCCGAGCTCGGAGCTTCCTGCAAAACCACGTCACATGAAAATCAGATTTGGAGCTGAAGCAACATAATAAAAAAATAATAATAAAAAGGCATTTTATGAATGACATATCTAAGTACCGAGATATGTAAAACAGCCTTGAGAAGTTTTATACACAAAAATCAGGAAACTCGTAATTCATATATTTGGGTGTTTCTGAAGGTAAAGACTACCCTCTAGCGTCTGCTCTTAGAAAGGAAGCCTTGCTCCTGCCTGAACTCAAGCGTGTGAGTCTAAGGCATGCAAACATCATAGAGATGCTTCATACAAATTTCTCTTGGTACGAATTAAGACTTCAGCATCTGCATGAAATCTGAGATTTGGTCTATCAGCTAGCGAGAGCCAGAGGGCAAAAAAGTCTTGCCTTGGGAAAAATTACGCTGAGCAAAGTAATTCTTTCCCAGCAAATTTACAAGTCCTGGAGATGGGCTGTGCAGTTTAGTCAAGAGACAAGGGATGAAATTTCTACTAGAAGACTGTAAAAAAAAAAACAGTACAGCTAAATACATCTGTTCAATCAATCAATCACTCAATCAGTCTCTGTTTTTCAGAAGAGAGACTACTGCTGAGGGCATGAGCTAACATCTCAGTTGACGTCTTGATAGAAAAGAAAATCTAACTGGTAAAGGCTACTCATACAGATGTTTAAGTCTGCTTTTCTCAGAAAATTTTAGTTTGCATTAATTGCCTAAGATCTTAAGAAATCACCGCTTTTCTTGACCAATACATTTGCAAATATATGATCAGATGGCCTCAACTTTTTCCCTACCTCGCTCACAGGACTGCTTCTGCAAACTTTAAAGCTTTTGACAGTTCACTAGGAACAAAAGCTTTAGAAGACAGAATATTCTTGGTAACTTAATCTGGTTACATATATATTTACAAAACATCTTTCGAAAGAAGATCTCAAATATCTTTTGTATTTTGGAGGGAAAGCTCTAATACTTCAAGGGTTTTGAAAGCAGAAGCACAGAGCACAAATACTATGTGATGCCAAACAACTGTATTTTTTTAATGAAAGAGGAAAAGCAGCAAAGCCAAAGCAAGCGTATGACTGCCAGGCAGCAGTCGGGTAAGGAGCTGGGAAACACAGTATCTTAAAAAAAGTCATGACGAGAGCTCACAGCTCTCAATCCTAGATTCTCATCAAGGTTCGCTGAGAGAGGGTGCTGCAGCACTGCCTGTCTGAGGTTGGATATAATTAGGTTAAATAAAATAAAATAATCCATCTCTCCCTTCCAAATTTCTATGAGGACAAGGAAGCTCTTTCTTTAGACAGGAGAGTCCGGCAGTTCGATTTTTATTCCAATCGCACACATCTCCACTACAGAGGCACCTGAACGTCTCGTTTTGCTTAGCAGTCGTCACTAAACCTCCCTCATTCACAAGGACTCTGCCACCAAGGATGCTCTATGACACAGCCTGGCCACTTCTCTTGGCAGACCCACACCCTGCATGTGTCACCTCAGTACTGACAGCAATGTCCTTAACCCAACATCGGACTCTGGGGCTTTCATCAATTTGAAAATTTTAGGTCATCAGCAGGGAACTTGGTGCAGAGTCCTGTTCTGTACGTAACACAGAATGGCTGATGCTTGGTGAATTGTTCGGTTACACGGAGTTCACCTCCCAGAGCACACTAAATCTATCGCCCACAAACGCTGCTTTACTACTCACTGCTCCTAAATATTACTGTTGACACAGGCAGCTCATGGAAGGACATGCCTGATTCTATGTTATTCTGCAGAACGACACAACAGACAAGAAAGCCTTTCCGTTTCCCCAATGGTTTTTATTTTAAGAAATGGAGCTTTTAATCCCAAATCTGTCACAGAAACTGACGGTGGAAAAATAGTTTTATACTGAAACTTGCTCTAGATGTGCCGTCAGACAAAGTGCGCTACTCGGCCACAATGATGTAAAGTAGCAGAGCTCACATGGCGTAATTTTCAGAGTCAACAAAAAAAAAAATTGTTGTCTTTTCAGCAATTATTTTTCAGACAGCCAGCTGGACTTAGGCAACCTACATGGTTTGGGTAGATTTTAAATAATAATTGATTGAAGAACTCCCAGAAGGACAAAAAGCTAAGAATCACTTTGAAATGGGAATACACACGACAAGAGTAAATCCAATCATGATTCCACATTATCCACCCTGTGTAGGACAGCGGTATGTTTGAAACCTCTAGATAAAATCAAACATATATTTAAAACAACGTGAATGTACAAGTGTTTTAGTCAAACACTGCATTACCTGTTTATCTCTATAGTCCACTTTTTAAAAATCGGTGCCAAGTTATCCAAATTTATCTACTGTAGCTGAACTTAGCTACTCCTCCTCTTAGTACTTTTTGATGTGTGAGGTACAGCCTAAGCACCTCTTATTGTTGGAAGACATTTTATTTTTAATGTGCTTCAGCAGAACTGAGGATCTTCCTCCACGATCAAAAGGACAGACAAGGCTCATGTCCTCACATTAATCAGGAGAGAGCAAAGAATGGTATTTTATGTTTGTTGTAAAGTTTAGGTTTACAATTAGACAAGGCAGAAAATAATGGAGAAGGGGAAAAAAAAGTGCTTTCTTGAATACGTAAGACAAATGTGATATCCTAGTTTCAAGGTTAAACGACATTTGGTAATGGGGAATACAGTAATTGGATTTAATATATGTATCCAAGGAACACATGTTAAACAGGTAAACCGACGCAGTCAAACTGGCTAATTTTGGAGAAAATTAGGAATTCATGCTGTGCAGAGAAAGGGCAGAGAGAAGTTAAATAAAATACACATGCTTAATGTTGCCAGAATAAGCCACAGTAGTTAAATCATACCCAGTCAGACTTTCATTGCATTTTCAAGTCTCATATTGTCAGGATTACGAGACAGCTGTATTGAATTAGTAATGCTGTGAGCACGTACAGATTTTCAGAACTCAGATTTAGCTGGGTCTCAGCTGAGAGCTATCATCTTAAGCTAGCTACCAGAAGAAATTTTGCTTATTAAATATATAGTCTCGATAAACACATCAGTGATGCAAAGCATTGCTGCGAATGGCTCAGTCTGTGCACGGGAAAGCGTCAAAAATCCAATGGAAACACATTTAATTATGTTTAGATAATTGGACAGATCTGATTTTGCAATGGAAAAGTTATCAAACTGCACATAGAATCCCATCCTTTTTACACAGTTTCAGCAAAATATCATTTGATTTTACAGATGTTACTTCAATTGCTGGTAAAACAAAGCAAAAAGAAAACAAACCAAGCCCTTTTTTTGCAAATTAGGGAACAATGAAAGGGTTCAAAATTGTCCCTAAAAAAAATTTTTAAAAACCTTTAGACTACTGAACTAATTTATATTCAAATACATGCCACTAAGAATTCCTTTTCTCCTCCCCCATGCTGTATCTAGCCATCTCTAAAAACCCAAATGCACATATCCTTTCTCTGAAAATTCCCTCAGGATGCCATGACTTAAGCTGTAGTTTAATTAGCTGGGAGGGATAGTTAAAAATGTAGGGGGCTGCTCGCTACTTAGGGATCACATTTGCTGCACAGCTGGCCAAGGTCCAGGAAAAGATCTGTAAGAAGATGGTTTTCCTCAGTTTCAGAGAAGCAAGATCTCCAGTTTAAAAGGTTAGTAGTGAGCATAAAACAACAGAAAAAGAACGTTTTAGAAATCAATACCACCAGTTCCACCGTCATCTGCGGTCTGTTGTTCTGCAGAAGAAGAAGGTTTGCAAGCTAAGTCACAAGGTCAAACAGCAAACAATGCCAGTTAACCAAAACATGGGGAAGCTGGGTATCATAATGATAATTTATATCAAAGCACTTTCAAACACTTAAAAGTCAACACTCCCGCTGACAGAAGAAGAAACTACTAAACACACTCAGTACAATTCCACCAATTCAGAAGATAAGCTTAATTGGAGCATTTTTTGGTTTATTTTATTCCCGGTCAGTAACTTGTGTTATGTTACTTATTGGTGAAGTCTCTCAGTTAGATTCCGTCCACTGCACTCTGGATCTGCTGCTCTGATTACAAGAATGTTTACAAGCAGAAGCAGTTAATTGTGTGGAATAGGAGACAATCTGAGCTCACATTAAAAAGTGTTAAAACACATCTCCTGATCTAATATTTCTATATTCTATTCTAACAGAATTTGTCCTCTGAAAACCTTGTCCACTGCATCTTCTTACCCACTGCAGGTCATTTAATCAGTCAGCACTCTGTAACTCTGAGGGTGTGTTTAAAACATTTTAGATGTGCTATTGCAGTACAACTGGGTTTTTTGTTGTTGTTCTGTTTATTATCATTCTTAGCACACCACTACACGTACTGCATTTGAAGAGCTCAAAATTATTTTAACATTATATGTTACAACTCCCCTTACTGGAGGTTGGGGGCCGGCAGTGCGATGCTGCCAGGTGTATTTCCCATGTGGCTTCTCTAGCTCTGCCTGAAGTCAAAAACAGCTCTAAGTCTGAGCAGTGTTTCAGGGCGAGCACAGATATGATTCTTTCCCCAAGAGCTACCCACGGATCCTGTTGTCAGATCCAGGATGTCCAGGTCCCTATGAATCGTGTTGCACCTGCCAGTGTTCACACCTAATGGTCTGTGGTTGGAGCTCTATGACAAAAGGTGTTACTTACCTGTTTTGCTCTCTGAATCTGGAGTTACAGACCCTCCCCATGACCACCTCTTCTGTCGTGTTTCCAGTCTCTGATTCCGTTCCAAGGTACGATGCACAGCCGCTTCATATCGCTCCTATCAAATAACACCTCTATGGAGCTTATAACGATAAAGCACAGCTATGCCAGAAGACAATATATAGGTGTTTTTTCTCAGTGTGATTTATAATCTGTTCTACCCATACTGTCCAATATAAGCTTTTGTTAGAAAAACTACCATGCAAATAATCCTAAGGGCAATTAATGGTTTGAAAACCCTGCAAACATGATTAGGTTGAGCTAAAGCACAGATAATCTATTCTACTCTTTACTTAAAATAGCCACCAAACAGATTTCCGACTCTGTAAACAGCACTACTGATTTTCTAAATAGGGATGAACCCCAAACTAGGCAAAAATAATAGCTTATCCTTTAAACTATCTATATTCTGAACTTATTTCTAAAAAGTGGTAAAAAATATCTATTATAAAATACCAAGTATAACGTTATTTGTATTTTCAGAGAACTACAGCAATACCGACCCGAGTCTTAAGAGACACTGGCGTTAATAGAGATATGAGGAAACCAGAAATAGCAAGATATGAAGGAAAAACTGCAAAAAAAAAAGACCAATCAACTTCAGACCTCAGCAACCACTGCCAACAGGACAAAGAGGGCTGAAAGAAGCTTTCACTTCTGTCTCCAGGACTAGTAACTGCTAATGGGGAAACTTTAGCTCTCGTGCACAAAGATGAACTGTAACCATGCCGGACTGCTTCTTCTCAGCCGGGTTTCCATATATGCGTCAACAACAGATTTCTCTTCTGGCATAGTCATATCCCAAGTGATCTTCTGAAGCAATATTTACTGCTGATACACTGCAGTAAGATGCCAAGGGGACTCATTATCCAAACATTTCTCCCTCTTGAGGACACCAGACTTTCACCTTCTTTCAACACCGTTTCACAACACAAACTAAAAGCAGCAGTGTGCAACAGACCAAGTAAACTTGAAAGGAAGGGAGGAACGATTCCGTTCACTGACAAAAGATAAAACTAAAAGTTGTTTGAAATACAAAGCTTAACTTCCTCTCTGTCAAAGAAACAGAACTAGAGTTTCCCTAAGGTGCCAAAGTACCCAGACATTATGTAATCTGTAGATGATACTTCCATGAAGGTATCTGCAGTGCAGTAATTCTTCAAAGTCACAATTAAAGACATAGGTTTCACTTTACAAACAACAGAAAATCAGTTTGCAGCTCAAGACTTCAACACAGTAAATTGCATAGCTGTACAGAACCACTGAGTAACTGTGAGAAGACAGGTACCTCAATCCTAGCTGGGCGAGTTGTCTTCAAGACTCTCTTAGGCAGAGAACCACCTCTTTTTACAGAGTATTTGCTATCGTGCTTCTTCTAAGTGCTTCTATCTAAGGGAGGTGATTAAGTAAATAAGACTTGGCTGAAGTACCAGATAAGAATGTTGAAGACTACATATTTTTTGATGCACTTCTATCTACTAACTTTACAATTTTAGAGAGCTACCTTGCTGGCAAATACTGCCCTAAGGCAGCTTAGCTTCTTTAAAAGTGGTTCTTTTCTAATGTCAGAGTACCTAAGCCAAGATCTGTTTTCACTTTCTGGTTGAAAGCAAGGTTTATGAGTTAAGTGCACATTATTTTCCCATCCGTTGGATTCTTCATGTATAACTCCCTATGTTCAAGGTCATCTTCCTCCAGGGACCAAGTAAAAGACAAGGTTAATGCTTATCAAACACTTATCGGTTAGTCCTTGTCTTCCTCGATTATTTACTCTAGCGGCCACTTAAAAACATATCCACACAAATAAATGTGCTACAGGCTTAGGGATAACGCCTCTTGAAGCATAAGGGATGATTTTTGCTTAAAGTAGTTGCGTAAAAAGCTGATACTGCATTGGACTGCAGTCAAGGCCCACCCAAACATTTCTGCTTGTTCTCCAGCAATGTGAACTATTTCATGAAGTTCAAACAGAATATCCATCTGAGCACACCCAGAAGCCGATTACAGACAAAGAAACACCAGAGTAGAATACTGCCAGTCAAAAAGAATAAAAAAATGTATTGGTAGAACAAAGTAACAACGGTGGGACTCCAAGGGAGCAGCCAGCCAGGCTTACAGGCTCTTCATCAATGATTCACAGCAAGCTCTTACCACTGGCTTACGAAAGCACACGTGTGCTATGCCTTTACTGTTGATGCCTTAGAAATTAACCTTTTCAGAACTTGCATCATATTTAATACACACTGGCAGACCTACTCTTCAAAAGCGATGGCATAACTTCAGGTATTTATTTCCGCTTTCAGCTTCTATCCATTCATGACAGGCTCTACAACTCAAGTACTGCTCAAATACTGGGCCACGTGCAATCAAAGCAAAGGCCGAGAGTCAAGGGGGAACAGTTAGTACACAGTTCAAAGCAGCAAATGGTATCTACACAGATAACATTATCAGCTGCTCCACACAGAGTAACAAATTGTAATTTAGGCCATGGTGGGGCTCCTGGAAGTAAGAAAAGCCTAAGTCCCATCACCCGTGCCGATGCACAAACAGAATCTACAAAGTGCACTGAAAGGAGTCTAGAAATCTAGAATACGGAGTGAGGTTTTTGTTCATGTGAAAAAATATCCAGTGGCCAAACCACAGCCACAGTTCCTGAAGTACTGAATGTCTTGGCTATAGCTAAAGCTAGGTCTAGGATGGGGAAGGAGAACACGTGTCTATACAGGCCACTGTACAGCTGTGAAAAATATTTTTATGTTCTAATACATTCATCACAACTGTATTTCACACCACTTCAGACCATGGAAATGTAGGAAAACAACACAGGAGTTTGTTTAGATCTACAGAACTTTGACGCGTAGTACCTTTTCCTCCTCTATTTTCTGTTTTCTCTTTTCTTCTACTGCTGCCCTCCGTTGTTCCTCTTTCTGCTTCTGTTCTTTTAGCTTTCTCTGCCTTTCTTCTAACTGTTTTTCATACTGTAGTTTTGCTTTTCTCTCCTTCTCAAGGATTTGTGACTCTTTGGCAGCTGTAAATTTTAAAGAAAAAATTAAAATCCAACTTGACTATTCATTGTTATTACAACTCAAGTTACAGGCAAGAGACTACCAAGTAAAATTATCACCACTTAAAGCTAAAACGTACAGCAAGATTAGCTTGCAGAGCTGGATGACACTGCACATGGCAACAGAGGAGTCTTTACTTCTGCCCTCAGGCCAGGTTGGAATTAGAACCTTTCCTGCAATTAGACTTCACTGTCTAGACAGGAATGTCAGGATATGCACATACCCTATGTTAATCGTATACTCTTCTTGCTAGCACAATAGTGAAGTCTTTGTAAGTAGTAAGTTGAGTACCAAAAGGTTAATTTCCTGTGTTTCGATTTTTACTTTTTTTTAGAACAAGATATAATGCAAAGATTTAAAGCACCGAGTAGCAAGATGGAAAAACCCCACAGTTTCTGCATCCGAGTTCAAAATAGTTCTGTCGCTATTCTTCGCAGCCTCCACCTAGGAACAGCTGTGAGCAGTTTAACAGGAAGCTTCAAGTCCTGTGACAAAACGCCAGTGGTTGAACTCACAAGTATTTTCTGTGGCTAGACAGATGAAACTCACCGAGATCGGATATTTACACCAGTAATGCACAGGCAGTATCCACATATAAGGCCCTCTAAATACTTCTCAATTTATGTGCATCTTAGTCATAGCATCTCCCCATGTTAGGATAACACAACCCTTCCAGTTGTTCCGTGTCTTTGCTTTTATGGCAACAAATAAAAATACAGGGCAGAGACACACCGCTCCTCACAAGCTGGGGGACCAAGAAGCGGGACCACAGGGCATACTGTGACCCTCATCTCCTGCTGCACGTACGTGCACTGATTCACGTCACAAACAGCAGAAAGCTGGGCAAGAGTTATATGCTCTTCTCCATGTCTCAGTTTCTTTGCTAAGATAAAGCGTTTACTGCCGACTTCGATCCAGGAGGAATTTCAGTGTGCCAGGGAACAAGGGAAGCAGTGTTCAAGGCAATCAAGCTATTCAACTAGCTAAATCTTTTTTGGTTTTCTCTGAATCAGCATTCCTCAAACCTCAGTCTTCAGGGCTACAGGAAGCAGTTCTAAGCTCTAAGTTTTACTTCCAGAAGTGTTTCTGTTAAGGCTTTCAATAAGAAATTTGTTAAATTTGCTTGGTGGCCGCTAAGAAATGGAAGGCCAGAAGTGACATACAGCTGCAAGAAGCTAAAAACTTCTAGAATGTTTTGCTCTGGAATCTAATAATTCTCCATTCAGATTCACAGATGGTCACTGATGCAAGACCAAGAGTAGACCTTGTCTCCTGTTCCCAGCAAGCTGAAAAAAGTGACTGAGCAAGGAGTAAGTTATGTCTTTAGCACAAACATTTTAGGAAATTAAACAAAACATGAAAATACCATGTTGCTTTTCCCGCTCTTCTCTACGTTCCCTGGCCAGTCTTTGCCTTTCTTCTGTTCTTAGAGTGGAACCATCTATCACTGTCAAAAGAAAAATTGAAGACACATAATTGTCAGTTATTTTGAACATTCAAATTTAAATAAAAAAGTAGAAAGTCTTTACCATTAGAAGGATAATGGTACTTCCTAAGAGATACACATACTACACATAATCCAGAGATTAAAGATGTCATCTGAAAAATTCATAGGAAGCTGAACACCCCCCTTTTCCCCTTTCCATTCCCCCACAACACCAACCCACTACTTTAATAGGTACAGCAGAAACCAGACACAGTATTAAAAGGCCCAGTGCATACTGTCAAAACAAAGCCTGAGCAGAAGTCACACACGTGTGACATCACACCCTTATTCCAAATTCAGCTCTGACCCTCATTCTTGCACATACTAATTTCTATGATCAAGAATTACGGGAATTTAGGAAAACTTAATCTGAGAGCAGATGGTTCACCCGTCATGACAAACTCAGCGCACTGTAGGACAGTTAGCTTGCAGGCTAAGCGGTGCCAAGTCTGCTTAAGTCTTTGCAGGTATAAAAACTTGCATTTCAGCAAGAAGTGCACTGGCAACCTGATCAGAGCAGAAAAAACCCATAGTTGTCAGGCCCCACAGAAAACACAGGCAACTTCACCAACTGACCTCTGAGCGAATCAAAAGCAAAAGTCTGTCATTGAAACCAGACCTTCGATGAACCGACAAAGCATCTACGCTTTATGCTCTGACACCTCCTGAAGAAAGTTTATTCATTTCCTACTAACTCTCCCCCATGACAGTACTTCATTAAGAACAATGGCCAATAATTCTACCTGGTTTAGTTGCTGTCTTTATGTTTATTGAGGTCTGGACTGCAATGGGGCTAACGCCACTTTGGCTTCTTCTTTCTTCTGCTATGGCCTGGGCTGCAGCAACTGCAAAAAAGAATCAATCCATATTAACATAAGCTCTACAACCAAAACACATGAAATAAATACTAGAATAAATACATAAAATTTTATTTGAGCTTGCAGATCCTTTTATTACATAATTAACTTGGAAGTGTTCAAGTTTTAAGAAGAAAAACCCCACTGAATGAGACTTCAGACCTGGCACAGCTTTTCTTTGTAAAAAATATAGTAACAAAACCTTAAGTCTTAAAATGTGTAGCAAAGGATTGCAGACTTTAAAAAAAATCAAACTTATTAAACTTTTCTAAAAAGAAAAATAATACTTAGCAAAGTTATTACTCTGACTTACACTTAAGAATAAAAAACTCCTCTCTACCACAAAGGTATCCGCAGGCTGAACACATACATGCAATAGTTAATTAGCACCGACAGAATCATATTCTGACGAGACCCAAGCAGGGAAAGGTTTCCAAAGACATTTCATTATTTCATGACACGAAACAGAAGGTGCATTAGCTGCATAAAATAAATCATTAAGGGATGCTTGCAATGTACTTCTAAAACTGAATCTTCAAAAATAAATTTCAGTTATAAATTAGACTCCAGAACAGCAATTTGAGCATTTCTGTGGAGATCCATTTGCCTTATTCAAGTTTCACCAAGGTGAGTACAGTGAACTGCAGAGCTATGCCTCCCCATTAATTCTAGAGAAATGAAAGACTAGCAATATTAATTATGATAAATAACAAAACCCATCAGGAAGTTAGAGAGGCTAATTTCCCGTATCACTTTCCACAGATTTTCCATATTTCAGTATCAACTTTCACTTCAACTAATCACCTTTCAGGGTGTGAAGGTGAAGCGTTGCAGGGAAAGCAGGCAGGGCAACCTGTAAGACAGCATCACCCCATTTCCCAGCTTTGAACAGGAGCGTCCTTACAACAGCGACACCTTGTTCTCACCTCGGCTGGCAGATACGGGGAGACCTACTTGGTTCTTACAGAAAAGCCCAACTTTGGGTGAAGCAAGAGAACACACCACGCATCCAACCAAACACGAGAAAGCAGAAGTCAAGGCCTGTTTTAAACAGAAAAGGCAATCCACAACAGTAATAGGTAACACGCCATCATTTCGTGAAGGGCGAATCGCAGAATTTGGTGTGGCGTTTCAGAAAACGAAGACAACAGCCTTGCCAATGATTTCAGGCTTCCTAATAAGAGTAGCGCAGAATGCAAAGGAGGAAGGAAGAGTCTCCCTGGTCTCCAAGCATTGCCATGACAACTAGCTGTGTCATGGTAATAGCCCTCCCTAAGGCTGTGCCCAAGAACAATCACCTCAAAGTGCTTAATCCCATGTGATGCCAGTGATAAATGCTGATCACAATACTTATTCAGCAACTCTAAATTGTCACTCGCAGCTGTTGCCATGTCCTGAATTCATTTTTCACTGCAGCACCAAACAAAAGTCTTCCTCAGTCCCATCCCATACGTGTCGGAAGCTCTTTTCAAACGAGCAAGAGACCAGATACACCGCGACAGGGTGAGATTACCGATCGGCAAAGAGAACAGCTGAAAAAGGGCTCACTGTAATGTCACTACGTAGACCAAAAGTCAGTCAAAAAGCTGATTTTGTACACTACTGCACATCACATGGATGGGAATCTAGCCCGAGAATTCACCAAGCAGAGAACAACAACATTACATATTCTCAACACAATTAGATATGAAAACAGCCTGAGGAAAACCAGCCTCCTGCAGGTTTTTCTGAAAGCAAAACCACACAGTCAGGGCATTTATATCCAATGACACCTCTGTCGATCACAAAGAATGAATGAACGGAAGCTTCTTCAAACATCACTGAAAGTTAAGACAAATATAGAAACCCAGTTGCATCTTTCTTCAGACTCCATCAGCAAGAGAGGAGAGAGGAGAGGTGCAGGCAGCCTGAGCGAACTCAGCCCAGCCCAGCCAGGAAATGAGTCCAACGGAATAAACCCATCCTACACCAGGTTTAGTTAAGACCTACACTGGAATTTTCCCCCAACTTACAAAGTTTAAACACCCAAATTTCTGTAACAAAGTTACAGGAAGAAGCAAACTGCAGTTTAAACAGGTACAACCTCATTTTACTTGCAGAAAGATTTTGTTATTAGAAATCCTGCTCAACAAACCAGTCGTAATGGATGCAGGGGATTAAGTACTTATTTTAAAAAATAAACACGTGAATCATGTTCATGATGAGAAGGTACTAACTTAAAAAATGTGTCATATCTGCAAAGCAATTAGTTCATCTTAATTAACTAATGTTGCAAAAATTACTGGAGGTTCTGTAGAACAGGAAAGTGGGTTACAGAAACAGTACGGCTTGCAAAGGACACAGAGGTGAAAAAAGTTGAGAAATTCTTGGCCAAAGGATTTCATAGGTCAAGGGTTTTTTTGGTATGTCAGTTAAAATATGTATGTTTTCTTCTTCAATGGTTCCTTATTTGCATAGAAACAATTTGCTTACAAATTTGAAAGTAGTAAATTTAAAGGCACTAGGAGTGCACCTTCATGTTACACAGAAGCAATTCATTTAACTAGCAGAAAGTTAGAATTAAAAGCCAACTGGGGATCTGACAAAACCTTAAAAGGGGAACAGCCATCACATTAGACGCATCCTCAACATATGTGAGCTCGATTTAACCAAGTCTCAAGTCAAAAGAAAGGTTTTACAGCCCGTGTCAATTTTATGTTAAATTTACAATATGAAACTGATTTTAAAATCCACATTCAACTACAATGAAATTAATTGCATGCTGTTGTACTCGCAATCTTAAAAAAAATGAAGATGTTATTTTATTTTAATATATCAAAAGAAATATCTATTTTAATACATTTAAATACTCTTTGGCACAGGTGCCTATAATTCTTTTGCCTAGTTTTCCATAATGAATGTAGCAGTCTGCTACGGAGCGAAGCTTCACTGAAAAGAATTTTCCACAAAATCTATCTCTGTAAAATAAGCCTAACACTTCTATCATTAATCAGGATACCCCAGGACGGGAAACCAGTTAACAATCATTTCACTACAACCTGCGCCACGTGCTGTATTACTGGGGGGTGCCTTCACGGACATACTCTGCAAACTCTCCGGAGTCGAAGAATTCTTAGAGGCAAATTAAATCTCATTTCTGTTTTGAGCTTCCCCTCCCACAGCAGTCACTAAAGGCTTTCACAACCCTAATCTGTGACCAGCATAACGCCTGTGCTATGTTGCAGTAGTCCACCTTTAAATACTTCAGCTGAAATTAAAGAAGCACATCACTCATGGCTAATAATAATAACAGCCTTCACCTCTAATAAGATAGGGCTCTTTGGACCAAGAAACGGTTAGGTAATTTGGGAAGTGGTTTTCCTTCCGCAGCCTCATCTCCGTTGAGCACTATGTGTCTGGCCAAGCATATCACGGATAAACCAAACCAAGGGAAGCACCAGAACCAGCCGCTGCAGGAGGCAACGTGCTGAACAAAGCCGACTCTTCCAACTTCACCTTCCCGCTCACCGTCACACAAACCACGCAGGTACGGGGCTGCCTCCTTCGCGCCGATCACGTCGGCATCGCCCTTCGCTGATCAGGTTTCCAACATGCCCTGAAGAGACCGGTGCTAAAAATAAAACTTTATTTCTATTTTAATCCTTGCACCGAGTTAATACCCTCGGCCCTTGCCAAGACCGTCAAAGGATCCACACCGCGGCTCTTCTTAGTAAACCCCATTAGGGACTGGACTGGCTCCGTCTCTACCTAGGGCAGAGAGGGTTAGGGCTGCTGGGGAGGTTTAGGGCTTCCACCCCATCGCCTCTCCCCGTACCTGTGACCCAGCCAGGCGCTGCCCAGCTTGCTCTTCCCTCCCTGCACTGAACCAGAAAGGACAGCAGAACGTGCTGGCTTTCACAGCAGCCCTTCTGGTTCTTAGGATTTAAGGACTCGTTACGCAAATCAAGCAACTAAAAAAAGTCTAAGCCTCTGAAACAAAAGTTAGGAGGCCTCCTGAATGTTAAGCATTGCTAAGAATCTGAGTGTTTTCATAAAAGTTTAACGCAGGTAACAAGAAGCCAACAAGTGACTTGTAAACCAAAAGTGAACTTCCCAGTAAAATATCTTTGATTTATAGCAAATCATGTCAAATCTGCAAGATGCCATTTTGCCTTGCTCTACTACAGGCAGCTACTGTTTATCTAGGAGACAGCATTTCTTTCTAGTAAGACTGCTCGGATCCTTTTTCTTTTAACAATTTTGCTTTCAGGGAAGACAAGGGAAGTCAGCATTTGAGTTTGAGATTTCTGCATACCATCTTTTAAGCTGATTTGCACTCATTAATAAGGTTAAGACAAACGCATGCAAGATCATATGCTAGATGTTTTAAAAACTGGGTATTGGTTTTACCCCATTACTCCTTGTTGAAAGGACACCAGGAGAACCTCACACCAAAGAGGCGAACAACAGAAAGCTTCTAATGAGGAACAGAAAAACCCTTTCTGCACACATTCCTCTTTTCCCTGCTTTTCCCTTTCTTTCTGTCCTTCCCTGTTGATCCTCACAACCCATCTTCAGGCTGCAAGGACCGACAGGCTCCACAACCAGACACGTGAGCCTCCCAGTAGGCACCTTCTGACGGACCAGCTGGAAGGCAGATGGTTCTCCTGTTTTGTCTGGGCAGCCACCAGATGGGAAGCACACAGATCTCCAGAAAGCAGCACATGCCGTCTCTCAGCTCCAGTAGGCCAGAAGAGCTTCCTGTTGTCTTATCCTCATTCCAGACTCTATTTGCAGACTTCCATTCTACATTCATTCCCTGCATGGGATACCTATTTTATTACCTTTACCTGCTTTCACCCTTTAAGCCCATTTCTTCAACTAATTCTGTACAGCAATCTGGTTTTCTTCCCAATGTTTAGTTTAGGATATTTTCTTCAGTTCACCACAAGTGTCAATCCCACTGTAAAACTCTTGACACGAGCGTTCCCCTGTAGTACATTAATTAGCAGCTCCACAAATAAGTATTTGAGACATATTTGCAAGAGTAAGTTTTTATTTATCCTTAAACATCCAGACTCAGACTGAGAGCTGGAAACATAAAAAATAATAAATAAAAATAACCAATCATTAACAAAACACTGCTTATTTCTTATAGGAAACCTATAAAGATATGGCTGAAGCAATCTCAAAAACATGTTACTATACTCACTCAGCCTTGGCCATGATCAGAGGGGCACCAGGAAGGTTGCGAGTTAATTTGTGGCTTGATCCCTGTACACTTTTCCCTAGGGGAAGCACATAACCTATACCAACTTGAAGGTCATACAAGCACAGACCAAGGAATCAAAAGTTGTCCTTCAAAGAACTGGCAGCCACCTCCAAAAAATTTCTACAGTCAAGAGATGCTACACCGTGGTTCGACAGCCACATCAGGCGAGCACCATCATCCTTACGCCCAAACACCAGGGACGTGCCCTGTGAACGTATCTCCCACGGAGTCTGACTGATTCCTGCCGTCATCCCTACTCTCTCCTTTTAACCTTGCTCACACTGCTCAGCCACAAGCTATGTTCTTCTCTACTTAGTGAGAAAAGCACCTGTCAGCACGATGTTTAAAGAGGACAGAGTTGTCACCAACTCTTGCAGAGGGTTGGGAGGAAGCACTGCCTGTGCTGTGTACACAGGGCTGACAAGATACAGCCACCTCTGTCTCCGGAAAAGGCACCCAGCTTCACAATCTGGGGTTCTTTATTACTATGGTATGTTATTATTCACCACCTGAAACAAATGCAACTGAAGCACAGCAGATACTCTCTCACTCACTCACTGGCTTTCTGCTGCCTTCACTTTATCCCTCTCTTCTTCCCCCCAGTTCTTCCCACTTTCCCACAGAAATGTGAAAAGGCTTTGCACTCTGCATGATCCCCTTGTCGCTTTTTGCTTTTTTTAAAAAAGAACACAACCTTTCACCATCTCTTTTTACATGATTTGCACAAAAAGACCCTTTCAAAGGGGACGCTTCTCCAATTCACACATTCCCAACTCTCTGAAAGCTTTAATGCTACTCAGGGAATTTCCCTGTTCTACCTGGCATTAGTTATTAATCTGGTTATCGCACTGTGCTGACCAAGCTTATCTGCACAATGACCTCTCCCCAGAGCTGATGCTTCCTGCACAAAGGATATACAAGACTTACAGTCCCAGCTATGTTCTTAGCAAACGGCCAGGCATCGCTGCCTTGGTAAGACGTTGCCACGGGGAAGCAGAGCTTTGGAAAGGCTGGAGCGCTCATTACTCTTCTCAGTGAAAGAACACGGCACTAAGGTATTCGTACTCTCTGTAAAATTCTCCACCAGAACACATTAAGGCTGCATTTTAGATGTAAAGGGAATCCTCCTGCAGTTTCTGTGGGCTGGCAACTACAAACTATTCTCATCAACTGCAAAACAAACACAAATTGCTTTCATCCACCTCAAGTAATTTCATTTAAAGATATATTAGGCAATGACTGCAATGCTGATGCAATGAACCATGACTAGAAGTCCCTCATGAAGCATTCCAAGTACAACAGAAATCACTATTTACCTGTTTCTGCGTAGTGGAAATTCTAAAGTATGCTAATACACTGGACTAAAATGAAAGCAGATTATGTAATAAATATGCCCTCTAAAAATATTTATATAATTATTATGTAATTTCAAGTGGACTCGTTGCAAAGTTTAGTAGTTATGTGACATAGGTTAAATGCTTACATATAGGTGTATACAGATTAAACACTCCAAATCTAATAGAATTAGACACAGGTTTAACAGATGCAGAAGGATCAAAAAGGTAACATGGTGGAGTTTTAAACACAGAGTGGAAGATTATTAGCACCCACTTGTTGTACAGATAATTTTCTTCTTTTAACAATACTTTCCGAAGCCTCCGGCTCCTAAAGTACATTAGAAAAATAGCATTTTTAACATGTTTTGTCTCACACTGGTCTGGCTTAACAGATGTCACAGCCATCCCATTTCTAACCTGCTCTGAGCAGTTTAGTTTAGTTCTTACCCTAATTCTAGCTCAAGTGCCCGCAAAAGCTAGACAGACAGACACGACCTATCTCTGCTTTCCTCCTCCAACTCTGGAGGCTGTCTTAAGCTGACTCTACTTCTTATTCCTGCATAGCCACTGCAAAAACGAACTTTGAGACAAACTTTGGCTCTCCTCCTCTTCTGCATCTGCTTTTCCCATTGTATTATCTCATTCTTTTATATCGCGCTACCCCTGACACTGGAAATCAGCAAACTTCTGTCCGCTACTTTCCCCTTTCCCGAGCAGTCTGGTTTCTTTCGCATGCTCGAAGCATGTTCTTGCAAATGCTTTTGTCCTCTTGTTTGCAGGCTGGCTATTGTTTCATACAGCCAGCCCAAACAATGCCAGCGCAGAACACAGCCCAGCACTACAAGTCACAACCAACTGGAGACAAACTCTGTGAAAACACCATTCTGAGCTTTCTTTAGGTGGAAGGATTAGAGCTCCCTTACAGGAGAGCAGTGTAAACTACTGCTTTTGCATTTTACACTTGACGAATTTCTTAAGGCAACTTTAGAGCTCATTCAAACACTGTCTCTCCCTCAGAAGAAGGGGGGCTGTGTTGGCATTTACCCCCAAGAGAGCAGGCTGCTCCCGACTCAGATCAAGTCCCTCAATGCAGCTGTGCACTACAACAGGACTATTGGATTCAGACAGGTCTGCGGCACGTTTAACATGGCAAACCCATTGCTTAAAGCAGAACACAGCAGTGCAAAATGTAAAAGGAGTTAAACTCAAGTTTTCTTAAAGCTGTATGCCTAACCTAGCTAATTAAAAAATGACGGCTCTGAGGCACTCCATCACAAGTCATGTAAGACCCAGCAAAGTAATCATGAATCAGTCTCTGCTCCAAAAATCTTAAAGAATGGGCAAGTGAAAAATGACAAACTGGTGTAAAAAACTCAAGCAGGATAAAAGGGCAAGAGACCAATAAAGAGATTATATTTTTGCTCCAAAAGTCTTTTGGAGGAATCTGAAAGCGAGTAAGGTGACATTTGCTGACCTAGTTTGGAGACGACCGTCCTCGGTTTTGGACGTCCAGAACACAACTTACATATTGATCAACGCTGTGCTGCAAAAATATGTTTCTTTAAGAAAGTCTCTCGACAAAATTAAGGAGAAGATAACCTTTCAAATGAATAAATGTGTTCTATCAAATTATGTTCTTTAAGTATAAAATTCTCTACAGGATTTCCATATTCTTGTAGCAAATCCCTCTCAGACTTGGCAGAGGAATTTTAACAGTTAGAAGCTTTAACACACTTGCCCAGAGAAGATGATTCACAGGCCACTACATCTGCTCCCTCTCAAGATTCAGGTCAGTGCATTTAAACAGCAGAGGGTGTCTGTAAATTAAGAGCTCGTTAAACACTCATAAATCAGTATTTTAAAAGTTTCCTGTGAATTATGAAGGTAAAAAACACCATCAGGGAAGACAGAAGTACTCCAAGCATTGCCAGTAGTAACTGTTTGCTGCTTTCTAGATGAAGGATGTGTTTGAAGAAATTCCAAATGAACTGGAAAATAAAAATAATTTAGAAGAGAACCAATGTCAAGTAACTAGGCCAGCCTTCCATAGAAGCAAACGCTTGTGTCCCTTGATGTACACTGTGAGCTCCGCAGGCAGACAGGGGGGCAGGAGGAGGCGTTATCCAGGGCAGCTGAGGCTTCTCTGTCAAACAAAAACACTTTGAGCAACATTTAATTGTTTTCTTCCATGAATACCACACCCCAGATAAGTTAATCACAGCACCTAGAAGAGTTTTTATTATTGGACAGACATATGCAAACGCATCGAAAGTGTATCTTCAATTAAGAATTACCTGGTTGTAAGCTGCGTAATTGGAAGCTAAATGGTGCTAATTTATTGGTGGCTGACCAGGAATTTTAAGTCCCTAGTTTGTTTTTAAAATATAGCAAGTCATCTGTTAAGTCATATTCACAGAAGTCATTAAAATTGCATGCTCAGAATTTTATTTGCCAGGATATCCTTTCACAACAGGACTGGCAAGCATCTCCAATTATTTAACCAAGTTTAAAGACAGGAGCGTTTGATACCCCTACAATTATGACTAATCCAGTGGATTTCTTCCATTTATCTCATAGTAACCCAGTGCTTTTCTTCTTAATTCTCTTATCACTTTTAAAAACTGAAAACTAAGAACAGCATAGCAGTACTTTAAACATTCTTATCTGTTTTCTTTTTGAAAAGCAGAAGTGTATAAAGAAACAGTTGTCCTTAATTCAAGCCACATTTTAAGGCTACGCACAGTTAGGGACAGTAAGAGCCACGGTAGCTCTTGACTCTCACAATTAGAGTTATGATCCTCACAAGTCATTATTTGTTTAATACTTCCACCTGAATTGAAGCATGGAATTCAAATTTAACTTTTGTAATTTTAACACATGAGGAAATATGTAGAGAATGGAACACTCTGTATAAGAAATTGCAAAAAATATGCTGTATACTTTTGACTTTTAGGTGTGGGAGGTTTTTTGCTTTTCAGCAAGAAGGATATATTTCTTGAATGCATTTGGAGAAATCTCAATAATTGAAAGTTTTAAATTAGAATAAAACTTTTTTTATAAACCACTTACACAACTGGAAGCAATCTTCAAAACGTTAAGCACCTAATACTAGTGTACATCTTTATGAATCAGCATGCATTTATCCCTACTCTGTACTACTGCATTTCCATGAACAAGAAGAAAATGAAATTAAGGCTCTCAGCCATTACAATTACATTAAGTTCTCAGCCTGACTAGGGAATGTTCTCTCTCACCACTGGGATCTACACGAAATCCAATTTCTGTGCAGTTCTTTGCATTTATTGCCTCGGCACTCTATACAGCATTGTTACTACTACTTCCACGCAGGATAAAAAAAGATGAAGCACAGGACAACCTTAAAGATCGTCTCTAAAGTTTAATAAAACAAGAAATTAAAGACAGACCTGGTGAATGCCAGCTGAATGCCCCACCACTGGCCACCGTTGGTCCACAGCAGGAACACATAGGAGTCATTCTTACAAACACCACCAAACCAGACAACAACCAAATCCTGGAGATGCTCTTCCTGTAGCACCCCCACGCTATCAGCAACCTGGCAAAGGAACAGTCTTGCAGCTTCCCCAACAAGGTTTGAAGCCTACTTCTACTCACAATCACTCTGTAAAACCCAAAGGCTTGTAAGGATCCAAACTCAAAAGCGAATTCTTTATCCCTCCCAGCAAGCAGCTCTGATGCAGAGGCTAATTTATCAGTCGTCTGACTGACAGCCACTTCCAGATCCCAAATAATTTTCTCCAGACAGCACTCAGCAGCTTCTGTTGTGGGGCTTCCCCACCAAGACTCTGCCAAGGAAGTTCTCTAGCACTTCCACAGAAGTGTTAGTAGGAACCCGCGTTCTTAAGTTACATTTTATAACTACTACCTAGAGACCAGACCAATCTGCGCATGTTCCTGCCTATTTGCTGGAGCAATGAAGTTTCACTATTAGTTACCCACTCAGCTTTCTTTTCACGCCAATCCTGTGTGTGTGTTTGGTAGAGAAGTTACCAGGAACTGGGCTCCAGGCAAGTCGGACAAAGCCAGACAGTGTCACTTATAAAGGGAGAAACAACTGATTAGATGGAATTAAGCTGTTATTTTATTAGACAACTTCCGACCAAACTGGGCTTGGCCACGCAGGTCATGGGAATTATGCCTGCAGCTAATTTTGTTGAAAAAGGCAATTTATTTTTGTCCCACATCCCGAGACAGGTTTCCCAAAAGGTCATGTAGGTTTTGGAAAGGAAAATATACCTTTAGCATTTTCATATACTGTTTTGAACAGTATTCACAACAGTGATTTCGTGGAAATCCTAACAACAGCGCAGTCAATGTCTGACAAAAGCAAATACACATTCTCTACTGCTGATACCCCAAAAGACATGATAGGAGATTTTAGCATTTCAGTGAAAATCAAGATAAAACAATAAATGTAGGCTACAATATCTTAGATTATAAGTTATTTTTATTCTGATGACCCATACCACTCAAGAAAAACCTCATTTACCAGGTAAACGAGAAGTAACTGACTGTGCCTCTTTTCTCAAATGTTAACAAGCTCAGCGCTGCTTATGGTATTAGGAGCAAAAATTCCTCTTCATCCCTGAAGGATGACAGCAGCAAGCATGGATCACAAGAACAGAATAAGCAACTGCCATTTATGCACTGCTGTTTCCCAGCGTACAATAGCAATTTCCAATATTAAGTGATGTTCGTGCACAGAAATACTAACTGGCCTCTAGTTGTAGCAGCAAATTCTGCTTTTTGTCACCCACCTAAAGGAAGTAAGATTAGGCAAGTGTGTAAAGGCAGAGAATTATTGCAAAGGAACTGTAGAACTGAGACAGCAGGCACAATTTGGCCTGCAGAACCTTAATTACAGCTGATACTCAAAGAAAGAGAAACATCTTTTTCTTACTTCAATACTAGCTTGAACTGGGAAAATAGTCTCTTTAAACTTCTCACATTTGTACAGAAGTGGCGCCATGCGATTCTACACTTTCAAGGCCTAAAATAATTTCCAATCAAGCCATAGATCTAACCAGTATCACGAGGCTGGTAACAGAGCACGGAGGCAGGGAACAAGAACCCAGCAGAGTCTTGCAATAAGGACCCACAAGGGAATCTATACAAAAGGTAACTTCTAAAGGTATATGTCTGTCTCCCAGCCAGGCTGCCAGGAAGAGCTGTGGCTTCTCAGCAAGATGATGCTCATTTATATTTACTGTCTTTAAACACGAGATTCCCAACCAGAAGTTCACTGGCAAATGACTCAAGGTACATGGCACTGTGTATGTTTTGCATACATGTCTGCTCTCCAGATTGACTGAGACAATTAAATACATAATTGCCCACAGACCATCAGAAGCTGGATGCAAGTATCCCAGTCAGCAGGTATTTGGAGCTGTGAAGCTCCCCACACAGCCAACGGAGCTTAGAAAAGCAAAAAGTTACGTCCCTCTCCCAACCTGCAGAACACAAGTGTGGGACCAAACAAGGTTCCTCCTTTTTTGTCTTCCTACACGTTCTCCAAACAGCTGCCGTTATCAGACTTGGTTGCTGCTCACAACTTCTCCAAAGAGCAGCAAACAGAGTGGCAATTATCTTGCAAATTCCACTGCCAACCACTGGACTGCAAGGATGATTTCTAAACATCATTTACTTTCCCCAGAGAGCGAGGGAGTGCCACTGACAAGAAGTCAGGAGCAGCACTGCGGTGGCCTGGGCGCTCGCTGACAGGATCGTGTCACATCAGCACTGAGTTCACCTTCCAGCACGTAAATGCTGGAAATGCATTCTACAAAAACCGAAGTTTAGATTCTGGTTCTGTGACTTCTATCCCTCGAGGGAAAAAAAAAATAAAATCAATGTCTAGCCTTTCCAGGATCTAGGGAGAAGGTTTTGTTTTGTTGTTGTTGTTGGGGTTTTTTATTTTTTTTGAAACACGTGTGTACTAGAAAATGTGCATATCTGAAGGGAGATGGTTCAAGGAACATTTCACCTCTGGTTTTGGTACTAAATCTAGGTCATGACAGCTGTCAGCAAATGCAGGTGCCTGTCTTCAAGAAAACCTAGGAGCTACAGTCTAAGTGCATGCCATACACAAAAGAAAATTTAGCAGTTTTACCAGGGAGGAGAAGGCTCAAATAGACACGGTCTGTGCAGCTGAATCACAGAATCACAGACTGTTAGGGGTTGGAAGGGACCTCCAAAGATCATCTAGTCCAGCCAGGTGAGAAGCACTATCTTTTGGCAGATCATTACCCTTCTGGAGCACTAAACTATTTTAGTTTTGAAAGAGAAGTAAAAGTCATTAAATAGCATTTCTGACGCACAACGCATTGAAGAAGAAAGACTTCTAGATGAGAGGTGTGCATTCAGGACCTGCTGCCAGCACTCTTCTTTATGTACTTGCACAGGTACATGGAAAACAATCAAGTGAGAGGCTGTCAGAATAGTTTTTGTACGTAGTCCAAGCTGGTTAGTTTACATCAAACCACGAGTCTCTTTCCTTACTTTTTTTTTTTTTACTGAGCTAAGAAAATGTTTATCTTCTATGATGGCATGCCCACCAACGTAATGTATGGAGATGTGCCATGAAATTATGCCTGGATCACACCTATCCTGCATGCAGGATAATAATTTCAGAATATGATACTATTAAGGACCTTAAGTATAAATAGGCACACAAACACACCCAAGGACAAAACCTGAACAGAGCTTCTGTAGCTCTCAAGACACACGTTCAAAAATGTTAACTATGTATGCATATCTATAAAATTAAGGTATTATCCAACATTTCATCAGGAATCAATGCCACAGACTGTCTCTGTCTTCCGCACTCGGGGCTTGGAGCAGCGATGGGGACAAACCATCTGCAAGAGCTGCAGAGAAACCGAGAAGTTCACACTGTGGCGAAAAGGCGAAAAAACCGCTGGCGATGCCGGTTGCGAAGCGGCCC
>NW_009722251.1:7921-12636 GCF_000703405.1 Apaloderma vittatum | reverse complement strand
CCCTAACATTCTGTGATTCTGTGAAATGTTCCCACTAAAGGCAATGGGAGAGCCCATGCCGGACCACCAGCCCAGGCTCTAACGCAAGGCTGTTTTCAGTACAATTGCACACAAGTGAACTTACTTGGATGCAATAAACATCTGCAAGGTGGCCCTTTTACACAAATATCACTTAAACTCCACAGAAAAGACTTGAGGGAGAGCAAGAGTTCACCCCAGCATGATAAAAATCTGGAACAAAGCCAGGCTGACAGATTTGGTACCACATGTAAAGTCATCTGGAAAGAAATATAAAATGTAACTTCTTATTTCTTACAGAAATAATATATAAAACATGGTAGTTCACCTTTTAGAGTACCCTACGGTTCAGTTTTAGTAGTGCCCTGTCCATGCCTATGAAAGGAATTAAAAATAGATAAATAATTGAATTTGAGTAAAGGCAAAGCTCTGGGATTTTGGGAGCTGCTCAGGAAAAAAATTTTTTGCTGGAGGCAGGACAAAGAAGCTGCTCTCTCTCGTGTTCACTTGAGTTTGTGAAACTGTTTTGTTGTTGGTCAAAGTAGCACCTGAAACAAGCTCATGACTCCAAAGTCCAGTCTCATATGTCCTTTGAGTCAACAAGGTATTCATCTCTCAAACCGGAAAAGCAATCCCATCCACTTAAGGAAGGACAAAGCCTAATATATATACTCTCATCCCATATATCCCCACTCATTCCAGGGAAATTTATAACTAATGATACCTAGTACGACATCCAAAACAAAATACGTGGCAGAAGAGGTCAGTATCCTTATTTCCACTTCACAAACAGGAAGAAGAAGGCACAGCCAAGGTCAGATCACACATATGCCATGATTCTCAAACAGTTGCTTTAATCCTAAGTCACAGTGCTTTCTCCTCAGCCTCTTATTCTCTCTCAAAATCATCTCTCTGTACCTGTGATCACATTAAGTCTACCATATCTGTATTTCATACACATATCCATTCTGATTCAGGTAGAAGACTTTGACCAAAATCGTTCATGAACACATTACAAATCCACTGAAGCAGAGGCCTTCCTTCTACTTTGTGTCTTTCCCATGTATAAACACTGTATTCTGGTCCACAGCTGGAGTTGGAGCTTTACAATGCATCGTTCCGCAATCATTCTGTCTAATTTTAAGTAACGGGATAACTCAGAGCAATTATAGCAATTTTAGTAAGGCATCAAATTCCCTTTCACTAATGTCCTGTTAGTATGGCTCTACTGTGCATTTACATTACAGTTGTTCCCCAGATGTGAGCCACACATCCTTAGGACCAATAACTCATCTTACTGCAAGCAAGTCTGAAATTTAGAGCAGGACTTTGCTAGGAAAATAAATAAAAAATAAAGGAAAAAAGAAAAATAATTTGAGAAACACAAATGATTCAGTGCATCTACTTCCAAGGCTGTAAGAACATTTTTTTTACAATTACTAGATTTTGACCATCATTTTTCAATTTCTAAATTAAATTAAGCTCTCCGTGTCTGTTCTTCAGGTAATGTATCATCTGTCTTTCACTGGCCCAGAGAAGCTGGCATGCTTACAACCTCTCTGCTTAGTAACGCCCTTCTCTGTTGTGAATAGACCAGGTACCTTTTTCTGAGACAGGCTGATTGACATAATGACGTCAAACTCAGAGTAATTTCTCTTAACCTGTAGACACCTTTGTGACACCTTTGTAGACATCTGTTGCTATTTTAGGATGAATAAAAAGTTTGTAGACTTGAGACCCTGTTTGCATTGGTGGGTTGGTGGATGTTTTTTGTTGTTTTGTTTGGTTGTTTCTAATAAAACTTTTGCCCTGATAAGACTTTCTCAGTGCGCTACCAACTTAGACCAACACAGTCAGGCTAGGAAAGCCCCTTTGCCCAGGGAGGAATTTTGGACGCACGTGCAAACATGCAGACAGACTGACCAGCACCAAGACCTGGTGCAGTGGAAGCAAAGACAAAATATATCCCCAGAGCCTCAGTGGAAGGTACTTTTCCAGCTCCCACTGCCACCGTGAAACAAGAGGGACAATTGCTTCAAGGAAGGGATCAAGCACACCTGCTCACCTTCCCTCGGTGGTGAGATGGGACATGAAGAACCTCTCTACCTCTGGCTGGCTGGGCTAGAGGCAGAAACTTTGGGAAGGCAGTATAGTTGGCAAAGGACACCATCATTTAGTGTGTTTGTCCATTTGACAATGTGACCCTTGAGTAAAGTCACATCTTGGGCTCGAGCTGTTTAGGAAAACCCTGATAACGCTGCCTGGAAAGCTGGAGAAAGAACATCCAATGGGAGACTTTGGAAAGTCCTTCTTTCAAGAAACTCATACAGCAATTGGTAAGTATAAACACATAAAGGTAGTGGTTTCTACAGACAGCGAATATTTGACTACTCCCCAAAGAGTATATGGATTCTGGTTTATCAAAAAACAAAGTGGTTTGCATCAAGCTGAGAATATTTTAAACTTCCTTTTTTTGACCACAAAATATCTTTTTAATTAAAGTAAATTAGATTTTTAAAAAAAAAAAAAACTGGCCAGCAGTCTGGTTTTAATAGTTTGGTTCATCCAGATTTTCATCTATGAATCCTGCCTCTGAAGAAAACTATTTTATTACTTTTTATTAGAATTTGTCATTATAAATCATCTGTATTACCATAGTGCCTAAAGCTGTAAATGAAAATTATAATTACATTGAATGCTATGCATTTCT
This sequence comes from Apaloderma vittatum, assembly GCF_000703405.1. NCBI lineage: Eukaryota > Metazoa > Chordata > Aves > Trogoniformes > Trogonidae > Apaloderma > Apaloderma vittatum. The sequence continues at coordinate 9,908 of NW_009722251.1, read as the reverse complement.
TCATGGGCTTTACCCTTAACCTGAAGGGATTTGCAAAGAAGACATTTCTTTATACCCATTTTTTGTTTTGTCTCTTAACTTTTATCTGAAGCAGGTGAGAACTGTGCAGAGACTTTCTAGGTCAGTACACAGGCGGGAGTGAAAAATCCCCAGATCTCTCCAGCACTAGTTGAAGTGAAACAGTCACTGACATGAACACATGGACAGATGCTGCAGAGCCTCTGCAAGGATGTCAAGAGAGTAGTTTTTTTTTTTCCTTCGTCTTCCTTTGGCCTCACAAATAACTCAAGAAACATGACAACTCTGCAGCTATGTGAGAAGGTACTGATAGATCCCTCTAGCACTCAGGCAATGCTTTCGCTTCTCTAAATCTATTTTTTCTTGTGCGATGCACAGCTCTCAGTAAGTGTTGTCACAACAAATGAGATGTGGCTTCAGTTGCCCCCGTTCTAAAATCTACTCAAAGGCAGGATGATTATGAAAGTGGAATCAAGCACCAGGGGATTTCTTGCTCTCACTGATTTCATTGCAGGATGATGGCTGGGCTACTACAACAATGTGACTCAGTTTCCTCATGTATAGGAGAAACTGGCGTACACAGACTTGTAGAATCATTCAGTTGGAAAAGACCTTTAAGATCACTGAGTTCAACCATTAAACTAGTACTGCCAGGTCCCTACTACCACTAAGCCATGTCCCTAAGCACCACATCTACATGTCTTTTAAATATCTCCAGGAATGGTGGCTCAACCATTTCTCTGGGCAGCCTGTTCCAGTGCTTGACAACTCTTGACATCTTTTGAGAGGAGATTAACTTCAACTTCTTTTGAAATTGATGAAATTGGTATGTGGGCTCCGTCTCCAGTTCTTTACTTAGCTGCCTGCAACAGGTTACTCCAGCAAATTCCCACTCCCACTGCTTCTTTCCATCTTCCATTTCCTTTGGGCAACATCTTCCCCTTTTTAATACTTTGCACAAAGAAATGCCAGTCTCTGCTGACCTCTCCAAGCCCTTACATGCTACATAAACCAGCTTCAAGTGCTTCAGTTTATCTGGGGTATGAGGAGTGAGCAGTGATACCATTGCTGGGTCTGCAATGATAATGAAGTAACAGAGCAAAACGATGGCCAAGCCTGCCCACTTTCAGGTAAGGTAATGTCCTTTGGTGGGAAATCAAGGAACTGATGCTGAAGACTAGATCTTGTCAAGGCCAAATGTGGGGCCAGCTGACCCACTGAGGTCAGCTCAAGGATCCAAGTTGTGCAGCCAAGGCATGAGAAGTGCTGAGAACTCTTCACTCAAAGCATCCTTCACCCAGTTTGGATGGAGACTCAGTTTGAGATTTACAGGTGGAAGGTACAGAGGCAAAATATTGTTATGAGAGAGAAATCAAGTTTTCTAACTTTCTCTCTGGGGGAAAAAAAAAAATCCAGACAAGACTGCTTTATTTTGCAATATTTTGCCTTAGGCCAGAATAAGGAGTTATGGAGCATCGTTACGGAAAAATGACACTTAAGACATCCGCACGCTTTTCAACTGTGAAAGCTCACATTTAGTGCCAGCAGAGCAGTGATTGCTGCAATATCCTAACTTGCAAACCCTCCCTATTGTAGTGTTTGTTCTTACACGTCAACACCTCTAGGCCATATAGATGCGACATATGGATGCACAGACATGTTACAGACAAACTGCTATCTTTGGATCCCTTTCCTGTTTCCACAGTAACCTTACGGAGGCAGCTAGCAGTCAATAGGGAAAATCAAAGGCATGGATAAATCATGATTTTAGGTTAGGGAGGAACAGATTGTGAATACTGAGCAACTGATACATAGCGTAATACAATTTAGAGTGTTTATTATGCTAACTCAGGACAGGAGCACACAGGCATATGATGTGGCATTTACAACATGTGTTTGCTGCTGGTTAAGCAGGAGTGGGGGTGAGAGAGCAGGTCCAGACATCTTTGTGCTCACCGATCACTTAACA